>NW_025534407.1:197500-207100 GCF_020615455.1 Coregonus clupeaformis | reverse complement strand
TAGTGAGTGCATACACATTTTTTATTTGTTCATACTGGCCCCCCGCGGGAATCGAACCCACAACCCTGGCGTTTTAAACGCCATGCTCTACCAACATCCCTGCCGGCCATTCCCTCCCCTACCCTGGACGACGCTGGGCCAATTGTGCGCCACCCCATGGGTCTCCCGTTCACGGCCGGCTACGATATTCTCCACTCTGTTGGATATTCTCCATTCTGACTGCCAATGTGTCCAGCCTGAGACATGCCATTAAGTTATCCTGACACTCACACCTCACCATTGATACAGCCCCCTCCTCCATTTACTGTCACAGCCCCCCATCATTCTGTCACAGCCCTCCATCATTCTGTCACAGCCCCCCATCATTCTGTCACCAAATGAAGGAAAGGCCAAGTGTTGACTATAGAACATCATTCTGTCATTCTGAACACAGAGACAGAATGAGGTTCAGGCAAGAAGAGCACTCACTCACACTCACACTCACACTCACACTCACACACACACTCACATACACTCACTCACACTTACACTCACACACACTCACATACACTCACTCACACTCACACACACTCACACACACTCACTCACTCACACTCACACACACTCACACTCACACACACTCATACACACTCACACCCACACACACCCACACTCACACACACACTCACTCACACACACTCACTCACTCACACTCACTCACACTCACACACACACACACACACACTCACATACACTCACTCACACTCACATACACTCACTCACACTCACACACAATCACTCACACACACTCACACTCATACACACTCACACCCACACACACCCACACTCACACACACACACACTCACTCACACACACTCACACACACTCACTCACTCACTCACTCACTCACACACACTCACACACTCACACATACACACTCACACTCACACACACTCACACCCACACACACACACACACTCACACACACACACACACTCACTCACACACACTCACACATACACACTCACACTCACACACACACACACACACACACTCACACACACACTCACACCCACACACACACACACTCACACACACACTCACTCACTCACTCACTCACTCACACACACTCACACACACTCACTCACACACACTCACACACTCACACATACACACACACACTCACACCCACACACACACTCTGAGGACTCTGAGGAGGAGTGGGGTGTGTGTGAGTGTGTGTGTGTGTGTGTGTGTGTGTGTGTGTGTGTGTGTGTGTGAGTGTGTGTGTGTGTGTGTGTGTGTGTGTGTGTGTGTGTGTGTGTGTGTGTGTGTGTGTGTGTGTGTGTGTGTGTGTGTGTGTGTGTGCAGGGGGGTTGACAGTCATTTAAGGGGCTTTGTTTGGTGTGGTGTGTTTGTTCCTGCTCTGATGAGTAGATTACGTAATCTACATAAACCTGATCTTCACCTGGAGCAAATCAGAAATCAGCTTACTGTCACCACAAATCCTGTCAGACTGTTTGTGTTTGTCTCCTAAGAAAAATGGCCCTGGGAACACATGGAGGACTGACTGAAGGGGCCCTGGGAACACATGGAGGACTGACTGAAGGGGCCCTGGGAACACATGGAGGACTGACTGAAGGGGCCCTGGGAACACATGGAGGACTGACTGAAGGGCCCTGGGAACACATGGATGACTGACTGAAGGGCCCTGGGAACACATGGAGGACTGACTACAAACCGGGGGGTTTTATCATAAAAACTACCAAAGTTTCCCACCCTGGATGGTGTCCAAGTCATCTACAGAGGGTCCTGGATAGTGTCCTACCATTGGCCTATTCTCCTCATCAGCTTCACCGTGGACCAATGACAGCAGGACGACACTACTAGCTGATGGTTTGGTGTCTGTCTGTCTCTGTCTGTCTGTCTGTCAGCCATGGCCAGTCTGCCGTCAGTCACCCTGCTAGTGATATAACGCCATACCATATAACAGTAACTTGCTGTTGGCAAGTTACGCACACCTGGTTTCCAACCTTCCCAAGTTCTCTCATGTCACCCCGCTCCTCCAGACTCTCCACTCCAGTCGAAGCTCTCATCCACTACAAGACCATGGTGCTTACCTACGGAGCAGCAAGAGGAACTGCCCCTCCCTACCTTCAGGCTATGCTCAAACCCTACACCCCAACCCGAGCACTCCGTTCTACCACCTCTGGTCTCTTGGCCCTCCCACCCCTACAGGAGGGCAGCTCCCGCTCAGCCCAGTCCAAGCTCTTCTCTGTCCTGGCACCCCAATGGGAGGGCAGCTCCACTCAGCCCAGTCCAAGCTCTTCTCTGTCCTGGCGCCCCAATGGTGGAACCAGCTTCCCCCTGAAGCTAGGACAGCAGAGTCCCTGGCCATCTTCATAAAGCACCTGAAACCCCGCCTCTTCAAACAGAAGCTTAAATAATCCTCCTCCTCAACTCGACCCACCTAGCTACCTTAAGATGAATGCACTAACTGTAAGTAATCTGCTAAATGACTAACATGTAAATGTAAAGATCAGATCTGTGTTAATGTTAAACTTAATGTCTGCGCCCCAAATGACACCCTATTCCCTATGTAGTGCACTACTTTAGACCAGAGAATGGCACCCTATTCCCTATATATGTAACGATCCCGGCAGTCTGAGTCGGGTCCTGTCTGTGGACTAGTTTTTCTGCTCGGGATCTCCAGTTTCCCGTGGGTTCTGGAACGCTCCGGGGAGCTCTCTTGATTTCCGCACCTGCATCCCATCAGCAATCTGCACACCTGGTCCTGATCATCACCCTTCTTAGGCTCTGGCCTAACATCCATTCCCTGCCGGATCGTTAGCCATGAACAGTATGTTTGTCAGTGTATCAGTCTTGGAGTTTCTAGCGTTAGTTTTGTTGTTTTGCACCTTGTTGGCTTGCCGTGTACTTACCTCCGTTTTGTTTCTATCTGCAGTCAATCTCCCGGAACCTTCACCCAACCCCTGCCTGGTTGTCGGCGGCTGCCGAGCCATTCTTGGATCTACCACTGCACCTCCACCAACTCATCTCCGCCGTCCGCTCTGTCCCCTGGATTATTCTACATCGTTTTTGGAATCTGTTAAATAAATACTCACCTTCGTTTCAACTCACCTTGTCCTGGTCTGCTTCTGGGTTCTGGCTTAGTAAACCGTGACAGAACGATCCGGCCAGTATGAACCCAGCGGACCTGGACTCTGTTCGCCATGCCATTACCCATCAGGAGAAGATGTTGGGCCATCATAGCACGGAGCTACAGGAGATCGCGTTGGCAGTTCGGAACCTTTCTACCGACCTGACGGAGGTCCAGAACCAGCGCACGCTTTCGGTGGAGGATCCACTACCGGTTTCACCCATCTCGCCTGCCGCGTCTGGAGCTGTGTCCTTCCGTGAGCCCAAGGTTCCGACGCCGGATAAATATGAGGGGGAGCTGGGAAGATGCCGTTCTTTCCTTATGCAGTGTGGGTTAGTGTTCGATCTACAGCCCTACTCTTATGCCACAGACAAGGCTAGGATAGCCTTTGTGATTGAGTTGCTGCGTGGTCGAGCGCTGGAGTGGGCTTCAGCCGTTTGGGAACGACAAGACCCCTGCATGGCTTCATACCAGGGGTTCACGGCCGAGATGAGGAAGCTCTTCGACCATTCCGTCCGAGGGAGGGGACGCAGCTAGGCGCCTGTTTTCGATTCACCAAGGAACTCGCAGCGTGGCCGACTTCGTGATCGAGTTCAAGACGTTGGCTGTGGAGAGTGGGTGGAATGAGGAGTCTCTGCAAGCGGCCTTTTACCAGGGTCTGTCGGAGCAGCTCAAGGATGAGTTGATCTCCTATCCGGAGCCTAGTGACCTGGACAGCTTGGTAGCCTTGTCTGTTCGGGTGGATAATCGAGTCCGAGAGCGAAGGAGGGAGAAGCAATGGGGTCCGTCCAATCGATCAGCTTCTCAGTTCCCAGTCGGGTCGGGTGGTGGACCAGAACACGTCGATCATTCTCCACCACAAAGGATTAGTGGAGAGGTCCTCTCTCCCGATTCTGAACCCATGCAAGTGGGGCGGCACGGGTTAACCAAGGAGGAGCGTCAACATAGACGTAAGACCAACTGCTGCCTCTACTGTGGTAGCTCGGGACATTACATCTCCACTTGTTCCCGGCGGTCGTCAAACTGCCCGGCTCGCTAAAGTTGGGAGGACTTTTAGCGAGCCAGTTTCAACCTCTCAGTACCTCTGTCAGACCCCGTTTCCCGGCTACCCTTGTGAACAGGAATCAGAGCTTAGCGATTAACGCTTTTATCGATTCAGGTGCCGATGGAAGCTTTCTTGATGCCGAGTTGGTGGAACAGCTGGGGCTTTCAAGGAGCAATTGCCGGAAGCCATTGAAGCGACCACTCTGAACGGCAGTAGTCTGGCACGTATCACGATGAGGACTGAACCGGTTAAGATGCTGTTGTCGGGAATCATTCGGAGATGATTTCATTCTTCATTCTGCCGTCTTCCCATGTTCCTCTGGTCCTTGGATACCCCTGGCTGAAGGGAACACAATCCCACGTTCGATTGGGTGACGGGCAAGGTAACGAGTTGGAGCCTTGATTGTCATGCTAACTGTCTCAAGACTGCCTGTCCCCATTCGGTTCCCAGTCAGGTGATTGAGGCTAAACCCCCAGATTTGTCCCTGGTTCCCGAGACATATCACGATTTGGGGGAAGTGTTCAGTAAGCAGAAGGCTCTGTCACTCCCTCCCCACCGACCATATGATTGTGCCATCAACCTGTTCCCTGGAGCTGTCTACCCCAAGGGAAGGTTATACAGTATCTCCCGCCTTGAACGTGAGGCTTTGGAGACCTACATCAAGGAGTCCCTAGCTGCTGGTCTCGTTCGTCCCTCGTCATCACCCCCTGGGGGCAGGATTCTTCTTTGTGGGTAAGAAGGATGGCTCTCTTCGACCGTGTATTGATTATCGGGGTTGAATGACATCACGGTCAAGAACAAGTATCCCCTGCCCTTGATGAGTTCTGCCTTCGACTCCTTACAGGGTGCTACGGTGTTCACCAAGCTAGACCTACGCAATGCGTATCACATGGTCCGGATCAGAGAGGGAGACGAGTGGTTGACGGGTTTCAATACACCGATGGGTCACTTCGAGTATCAGGTGATGCCGTTTGGACTGACCAATGCTCCAGCGGTATTCCAGAGTATGGTGAACGACGTCCCTGAGAGATATGATCGGTCTCTTTGTGTTTGTTTACCTGGATGACATTCTGATCTTCTCGAAGGAACCTTCCGACCACGTCCAGCATGTCCGGCAGGTTCTGCAGCGATTGTTGGAGAATCGCCTGTTCGTGAAGGCCGAGAAGTGCGAGTTTCACGCCCACACGACATCCTTTCTCGGGTACATCATCTCCAGGGGAGAGATTAGGATGGACCAGGAGAAGGTTAGAGCGGTTCTGGAATGGGCCCAGCCCGGTGCGAGATTGCAGCTCCAGAGATTTTTTGGGGTTTGCGAATTTCTACCGCAGATTCATCCGGGATTACAGCCGTGTGGCCGCTCCGTTAACGGCCTTGACTTCCAGTATCAGGAGCTTCGAGTGGAATCCGGAGGCGGATCGAGCGTTTCTGGATTTGAAGAGGCGATTCACCAACGCACCGATTCTCTCTCAACCGGACACGGCCCGTCAGTTCGTCGTTGAAGTGGACGCGTCTGATGTGGGAGTTGGCGCCATCCTGTCGCAGCGATGCTCCACGGACAGTAAACTCCATCCCTGCGCCTACTACTCTCGTCGCCTTTTCGCCTGCGGAGAGGAATTACGATGTGGGTAACCGGGAGCTTCTCGCGGTGCAACTTGCCTTGGAGGAGTGGCGCCACTGGTTGGAGGGGGCGGAGCAGCCGTTTATTGTCTGGACTGACCACAAGAATCTTGCTTACGTGCAATCGGCTAGACGTCTCAACTCCCCGTCAGGCCAGGTGGTCGTTGTTTTTCGGACGATTCAATTTTTTCCCTGACGTTCCGACCTGGATCTAAGAACGGCAAGGCGGACGCCTTGTCTCGGATGTTCTCCAAGACGGAGGAGAGTGGGTCCAAGACCGAGACAATTCTCCCCCGGAACTGCGTCGTGGGAGCTGTTAGGTGGAAGATTGAGGAGGAGGTGATGGCGGCTCTTCGGACGCAGCCCGGTCCCGGTAACGGTCCACCCGGTCGGTTGTTTGTGCCTGAGTCGGTTCGTCCTGCGGTCCTCAAATGGTCCCACGCCAGCAAGATGGCTTGTCACCCTGGCGTGGCTCGGACGATGGCGTTTCTTCGCAGACGTTTTTGGTGGCCTGCCATGGCCGAGATACTCGGGGGTTATGTTGCTGCCTGTCCAGTGTGTGCGCAGAATAAGAGTACCAATCGGCCCAGCTCTGGACTACTTCACCCCCTTCCTATTCCCCGGCGACCATGGTCGCATCTGGCCCTGGACTTTTTTACTGGGTTGCCCGCTTCTGAGGGGAACACGGTCGTTCTGACTATCGTGGACAGATTCAGCAAGTTCGCCCACTTTGTGCCAATTGCCAAGCTTCCCTCTGCCTCGGAGACGTCCGAGATCCTGGTTAGGGAGGTTTTCAGGGTCCACGGGTTGCCCAGTGATATCGTTTCCGACCGTGGCCCTCAGTTTACCTCTGCTGTCTGGAAGTCCTTCTGTTTGGCCATTGGAGCTACAGTCAGTCTCACATCTGGTTTTCACCCCCAATCTAATGGTCAGGCGGAGAGAGCCAACCAGAAGATGGAATCCACGCTACGCTGCCTGGCCTCTTCCAACCCCACCTCCTGGGTCTCTCAGTTGCCTTGGGTTGAGTATGCCCACAATACTCTCCCTACATCTGCCACTGGGATGTCTCCCTTCCAGTGCCTGTATGGCTACCAACCTCCCTTGTTCCCTTCTCAGGAGAAGGAGCTCTCAGTGCCTTCTGTTCAGGCCCATATTCGTCGTTGCCACCGGACCTGGCATCGGGCCAGAAAGGCACTCCTTAGAGTTTCGGACCGGTATCAGCTCCAGGCGAATCGTCGCCGGATCCCCGCCTCCCACCTACACCATCGGAGATAGGGTCTGGTTGGCCACACGGGATCTTCCTTTACGGACTGAGTCTAGGAAGTTGTTACCGAAGTTCATTGGTCCGTTTGTGGTGGAGAAGGTGATCAATCCGGTGGCAGTTCGACTCAAACTCCCGAGGACGCTCAGAGTCCATCCCACCTTTCATGTCTCCTGCCTCAAGCCTGTTTTCCTCAGTCCTCTGTTGCCTCCTCCGCCTCCTCCTCCTCCTCCTCGGATGATCGGAGGTGGTCCTGCCTACACGGTGCGACGCATCATGGATTCCAGACGGCGGGGCCGGGGTTTCCAGTATCTCGTGGACTGGGAGGGGTATGGTCCTGAAGAGAGGAGTTGGATTCCGCGGCGACAGATCCTAGATGCTGACCTCATCCGTGACTTCTACCGCCTCCATCCTGGCGCTCCGGGAGTCCGCCCGGTGGCGTTCGTCGGAGGGGGGGTACTGTAACGATCCCGGCAGTCTGAGTCGGGTCCTGTCTGTGGACTAGTTTTTCTGCTCGGGATCTCCAGTTTCCCGTGGGTTCTGGAACGCTCCGGGGAGCTCTCTTGATTTCCGCACCTGCATCCCATCAGCAATCTGCACACCTGGTCCTGATCATCACCCTTCTTAGGCTCTGGCCTAACATCCATTCCCTGCCGGATCGGTTAGCCATGAACAGTATGTTTGTCAGTGTATCAGTCTTGGAGTTTCTAGCGTTAGTTTTGTTGTTTTGCACCTTGTTGGCTTGCCGTGTACTTACCTCCGTTTTGTTTCTATCTGCAGTCAATCTCCCGGAACCTTCACCCAACCCCTGCCTGGTTGTCGGCGGCTGCCGAGCCATTCTTGGATCTACCACTGCACCTCCACCAACTCATCTCCGCCGTCCGCTCTGTCCCCTGGATTATTCTACATCGTTTTTGGAATCTGTTAAATAAATACTCACCTTCGTTTCAACTCACCTTGTCCTGGTCTGCTTCTGGGTTCTGGCTTAGTAAACCGTGACAATATAGTGCACTACTTTAGACCAGAGAATGGCACCCTATTCCCTATATAGTGCACTACTTTAGACCAGAGAATGGCACCCTATTCCCTATATAGTGCACTACTTTAGACCAGAGAATGGCACCCTATTCCCTATATAGTGCACTACTTTAGACCAGAGAATGGCACCCTATTCCCTATATAGTGCACTACTTTAGACCAGAGAATGGCACCCTATTCCCTATATAGTGCACTACTTTAGACCAGAGAATGGCACCCTATTCCCTATATAGTGCACTACTTTAGACCAGAGAATGGCACCCTATTCCCCTATATAGTGCACTACTTTAGACCAGAGAATGGCACCCTATTCCCTATATAGTGCACTACTTTAGACCAGAGAATGGCACCCTATTCCCTATATAGTGCACTACTTTAGACCAGAGAATGGCACCCTATTCCCTATATAGTGCACTACTTTAGACCAGAGAATGGCACCCTATTCCCTATATAGTGCACTACTTTAGACCAGAGAATGGCACCCTATTCCCTATATAGTGCACTACTTTAGACCAGAGAATGGCACCCTATTCCCTATATAGTGCACTACTTTAGACCAGAGAATGGCACCCTATTCCCTATATAGTGCACTACTTTAGACCAGAGAATGGCACCCTATTCCCTATGTGGTGCACTACTTTAGACCAGGGCCCATAGTGTTCCATGCTATTCCTACAGCCCATATGGGCTCTGGTCTAAAGTAGTGCACTATATAGGGAATAGGGTGCCATTTGGGACGTCCTTGGCCTACAGTAACCCCAGACAGCACCACGGGCAGTGAGTGAAAAGGTGAACAATGACATCGTCAGGTGATAAGAGGACCAGCCAATCAGAAAGGAGAGATCCCCCACTGTCTGTTTGACTTGCAAATGACTGATTATACAGGGAGTGTTAATGTAGGAACTCCTGACCTCTACCTCTCCTTCCTTCTGGCTCTTCACTCCCTCCCTTTACTTATCTCACTGTCTGTATATCTCTCTCTCTCTCTCTCTCTCTCTCTCTCTCTCTCTCTCTCTCTCTCTCTCTCTCTCTCTCTCTCTCTCTCTCTCTCTCTCTCTCTCTCTCTCCCTCCCCTCCCCTCTCTCTCTCTCACTCTCTTTCAAATTCACGCTGCTTTATTGGCATGAAAAACATTGCGTCAATATTGCCAAAGTAACAATGTATTCAATAGACATTGTAATAAAATAATAAAGAATAACAAAGAATAATATAAAATGGTACTAAATAATAGTAATAATAATAAATAAATAAAAATAACAACAATAAAATGTTAACAGTCAATAGTAGAAATATAATAAATAGAAAAGGCTAAACATGGAAAATGAAACTATAACTAACTAACTGTCATCCTCACCATTATATCAGTACTACAACTACCATCATCATTACTACTACTACTACCACCACCATCATTAAACTGCTATCATTACCATCACCCCTACTACCATCATCATTACTACTACTACTACCACCACCATCATTAAACTGCTATCATTACC
>NW_025534407.1:0-192500 GCF_020615455.1 Coregonus clupeaformis | reverse complement strand
TTGTTGGACTGACAGAATCCCTCAGAATACATCCATGTTGTTGGACTGACAGAATCCCTCAGAATACTTCCTCTAAAAACATGGAGAGAATAGAAGAGAGATGGATAAGGAGAATATAGAGGTAGAAAACAGCTGCAGTAGTTTCCATTTATTTTGGACACACACACACACACACACACACACACACACACACACAAAACCCCAAGCACAAAAACAGGTCAGGGTTCCATAGTCGCAGACAGAACAGCAGAAACTGAATCAGCAGCACGACCAGTTGGAGAGTTGGGGGACAGCCAGGAGTCATCAGGCCAGGTAGTCCTGAGGCATGGTCCTCCGGGAGGGGAGGGAGAGAGGGAGAGAGGGAGAGGACCGGGGACAGCCAGGAGTCATCAGGCCAGGTAGTCCTGAGGCATGGTCCTAGGGCTCAGGTCCTCTGGGAGGGGAGGGAGAGAGAGAGAGAGGGAGAGAGGGAGAGGACCGGGGACAGCCAGGAGTCATCAGGCCAGGTAGTCCTGAGGCATGGTCCTAGGGCTCAGGTCCTCCGGGAGGGGAGGGAGAGAGGGAGAGAGGGAGAGGACCGGGGACAGCCAGGAGTCATCAGGCCAGGTAGTCCTGAGGCATGGTCCTAGGGCTCAGGTCCTCCGGGAGGGGGAGGGAGAGAGGGAGAGAGGGAGAGGACCGGGGACAGCCAGGAGTCATCAGGCCAGGTAGTCCTGAGGCATGGTCCTAGGGCTCAGGTCCTCTGGGAGGGAGAGGGAGAGAGGGAGAGGACCGGGGGACAGCCAGGAGTCATCAGGCCAGGTAGTCCTGAGGCATGGTCCTAGGGCTCAGGTCCTCCGGGAGGGGAGGGAGAGAGGGAGAGAGGGAGAGGACCGGGGACAGCCAGGAGTCATCAGGCCAGGTAGTCCTGAGGCATGGTCCTAGGGCTCAGGTCCTCTGGGAGGGGAGGGAGAGAGAGAGAGAGGGAGAGAGGGAGAGGACCGGGGACAGCCAGGAGTCATCAGGCCAGGTAGTCCTGAGGCATGGTTCTAGGGCTCAGGTCCTCCGGGAGGGGAGGGAGAGAGGGAGAGAGGGAGAGGACCGGGGACAGCCAGGAGTCATCAGGCCAGGTAGTCCTGAGGCATGGTCCTAGGGCTCATCCTCCGGGAGGGGAGGGAGAGAGAGAGAGGGAGAGGACCGGGGACAGCCAGGAGTCATCAGCCAGGTAGTCCTGAGGCATGGTCCTAGGGCTCAGGTCCTCCGGGAGGGGAGGGAGAGAGAGAGAGGGAGAGGACCGGGGACAGCCAGGAGTCATCAGCCAGGTAGTCCTGAGGCATGGTCCTAGGGCTCAGATCCTCCGGGAGGGGAGATCACACAGGACAGGAGAATTACACCAGATATGTCAGACTGACCCTAGCCCCCCGGCACACAGACTATTGCAGCATAGATACTGGAGACTGAGAGACAAGGGGTGGTCGGGGGACACTGTGGCCCTGTCCAAAGTTACCCCCGGACAGGGTCAACCAGGCAGGATATAACCCCACCCACTTTGCCAAAGCACAGCCCCCACACCACCAGAGGGATATCAACAGACCACCAACCTACTACCCTGAGACAAGGCTGAGTACAGCCCACGAAGATCTCCTCCACTGCACGAGCCTGAGGGGGCACTAAACTGGACAGGAAGACCACATCAGTGACTCAACCCACAGGTCGAGTATAACGAAAAAAGCCTGGCACGACGTGCCTAGGAGCGGCATGGGAGAGCACCAGTAAGCCAGTGACTCCGCCCCCGTAATAGGGTCAGAGGCAGAGAATCCCAGTGGAGAGAGGGGAGGGGAGCCGGCCAGGCAGAGACAGCAAGGGCAGTTTGTCGCTCCAGTGCCTTGCCTTTCACCTTCACACCCCTGGACCAGACTAACACTCAATCATAGGACCTACTGAAGAGATGAGTCTTCAGTAAGGACTTAACATTCTAGGAACGTGTTGCTTATGTAAAGGATGTAACACTGTGAGTACCACTTTCTCCCGATTAGGCCCACACCTGGCTCGAACTCTCGACCTCTGACCTCACAGACACACGTGACTGTCTTACCTCAGGCGTCATCGCCGATCTCATCACCTCAAAAGCTAGCTAATGGGGCGACGCTAGTAGGAGTACGTTTCAGGAGTACGCCGATCTCATCACCTCAAAAGCTAGCTAATGGGGCGACGCTAGTGGGAGTACGTTTCAGGAGTACGCCGATCTCATCACCTCAAAAGCTAGCTAATGAGGCGACGCTAGTGGGACCCTTCAGGAGTACGTTTCACATGGGGCACACTTTCTAGGGACGTTAAGGAGGCCTGCGTCTTGTGACCGTAGCGTACGTGTAGGTATGTACGGCAGGACCAAATCGGAGAGATAGGTAGGAGCAAGCCCATGTAATGCTTTGTAGGTTAGCATTAAAACCTTGAAATCAGCCATAGCCTTAACAGGAAGCCAGAGGCTAGCACTGGAGTAATATGATCACATTTTTAGGTTCTAGTCAGGATTCTAGCAGCCGTGTTTAGCACTAGCTGAAGTTTATTTAGTGCTTTATCCGGTTATCAAGCGAGTAGAGCATTGCAGTAGTCTAATCTAGAAGTGACAAAAGCATGGATTTGTTTTTCTGCATAATTTTTTGGACAAAAACGTTTCTGATTTTTGCAATGTTACGAAGATGGAAAAAAGCTGCCCTTGAAATATTTTTTATATATTCATCAAAAGAGAGATCAGGGTCCAGAGCAACGCCAAGGTCCTTCACAGTTCTTTATTTTGATTTTTTTTAGTCATTTTAGCAGACGCTCTTATCCAGAGCGACTTACAGTTAGTGAGCGCATACATTTTCATACTGGCCCCCTGTGGGAAATGAACCCACAACCCTGGCGTTGCAAGCGCCATGCTCTACCAACTGAGCTACATCTAATTGTCAATTCAAACAGCAGATCACTTTGTTTCTTGGGACCTAGAACTACCATGTATTTTTTGTCAGAGTTTAAAAGTAAAACAATTTGCCACCATCCACTTCCTTATGTCTGAAACACAGGCTTCCAGGGTAGGCAATTTTGGGGCTTCATCATGTTTCATCGAAATGTCCAGCTGTGTGTCGTTTGCATAGCAGTTAATTTGGGCTCAATGGAGCAGTGGAAACGCATTCTCTGGGGTGATGAATCACGCTTCTCCATCTGGCAGTCCGACGGACGAATCTGAGTTTGGCGGATGCCAGGAGAACGCTACCTTCCCCAATGCATAGTGCCAAGTGTAAAGTTTGGTGGAGGAGGGATAATGGTCTGGGGCTGTTTTTTTCATGGTTCGGGTTAAACCCCTTAGCTCTTCCAGAGAAGGGAAATCTTAACGC
Source organism: Coregonus clupeaformis (assembly GCF_020615455.1). Classification (NCBI taxonomy): domain Eukaryota; kingdom Metazoa; phylum Chordata; class Actinopteri; order Salmoniformes; family Salmonidae; genus Coregonus; species Coregonus clupeaformis. The sequence continues at coordinate 189,144 of NW_025534407.1, read as the reverse complement.
TACGGCATACAATGACATTCTAGACGATTCTGTGCTTCCAACAGCTCACTGTCGCCGTTCCAAATCATCCCAAAGGTGTTCGATGGGGTTGAGGTCAGGGCTCTGCGCAGGCTAGTCAGGTTCTTCTACACCGATCTCGACAAACCATTTCTGTATGAACCTCACGTGGACGATATACAGAGCCTTCAGAAAGTGTTCACACCCCTCAACTTTTTCCACATTTTGTTGTTGTGTTACAGCCTGAATTTAAAACTCTAACAGAGTTGAATGGCTGTGAAATGAGAAAACTGAGGATGGATCAACAACATTGTAGTTACTCCACAATACTAACCTAATTGACAGAGTGAAATGAAGGAAGCCTGTACAGAATTAAAGCCATGGATGGAGATAGGGATTTGGACATGTAGTTTTACTCAATTCTCCGTACTGGCCAATGATTATAACGGCGATTCTGATCCAACCATAAATGCATACATTGTGCCCCTGGCCAGAGAGAATGGAAGTTCAATATGTACCTAGATGTAGTAGCTCAGTTGGTAGAGCATGGCGTTTGCAACGCCAGGGTTGTGGGTTCGATTCCCACGGGGGGCCAGTATGAAAAATGTATGCACTCACTAACTGGATAAGAGCGTCTGCTAAATGACTAACATGTAAATGTAGTAGGCTAATGTTTACTAGCTGGCTCATCCTTACCGATGAAAGGAAGCCAGATAAATCAAATTTTATTGGCCATTATGTGCCGAATACAACAGGTGCATACATTACAGTGAAACGCTTACTTACAGCCCTTAACCAACAGTGCATTTATTTTTAATAAAAAAGTAAAATAAAACAACAAAAAAGTGTTGAGAAAAAAAGAGCAGAAGTAAAATAAAATAACAGTAGGGAGGCTAGTAACAACTGTAGATATAGTACTATATACATAGTAACAACTGTAGATATAGTACTATATACATAGTAACAACTGTAGATATAGTACTATATACATAGTAACAACTGTAGATATAGTACTATATACATAGTAACAACTGTAGATATAGTACTATATACATAGTAACAACTGTAGATATAGTACTATATACATAGTAACAACTGTAGATATAGTACTATATACATAGTAACAACTGTAGATATAGTACTATATACATAGTAACAACTGTAGATATAGTACTATATACATAGTAACAACTGTAGATATAGTACTATATACATAGCAACAACTGTAGATATAGTACTATATACATAGTAACAACTGTAGATATAGTACTATATACATAGTAACAACTGTAGATATAGTACTATATACATAATAACAACTATAGCAGTGATTAATAATTAAATGTCCATTGGGGTGAACATTAACCATTGGGGGAGTAGCAGTCAGACTAAATGACCACTGGGGGTAGACAAAGTGAAATAAAACAATACAAATAATAACATTATGAACAACTGCAGCAGTGATGAATGTCATTGGGGTGGGGGCAGAGAAAAAGTATGTTGAGGGGGTGTGGGTGGGGGCGTGGCTATTCAGCAGCCTGATGGTTTGGGGGTAGAAGCTATTGGCCAGTCTCAGGTGGCTGAGGGTCCCTGATGATCTTCTTCCTGTGCCACCTGCGTCTGAGTGATTGAAACGGGGAGAACAGGCCATGGCTCAGGTGGCTGAGGGTCCCTGATGATCTTCTTCCTGTGCCACCTGCGTCTGAGTGATTGAAACGGGGAGAACAGGCCATGGCTCAGGTGGCTGAGGGTCCCTGATGATCTTCTTCCTGTGCCACCTGCGTCTGAGTGATTGAAACGGGGAGAACAGGCCGTGGCTTGGATGGCTGAGGGTCCCTGATGATCTTCTTGGCCTTCCTGAGACACCTGGTGTTGTAGGTGTCCTGGAGGGCAGGCAGTGAGCACCCGATGGTGCGTTCGGCTGCACGTATCACCCTCTGAAGCGCCTTGCGGTCCGCGGCGGTGGAGTTGCCGTACCCCGGCTGTGATGCAGCCCGATCTATGATCAGGGGCAACTCTGTTTGGGGTAAAGGGGGGGGTCCAGAGGAGGTGAAACACACAACAGGACAGTTTGGGCCGGAGAACATCCAGGAGAGAGAAGTCAGCGCAGCATCAGGTGTTCCTCATTGGGCCCCGTAACAATCCTCCTCAGTTCTGATTGGTCAGCTCTTCTCAACCCTAGGACAAGCATAGAAAAATAAAGAATAGAATGAGAGACAGAGAGCACCAGGGCTGTTACTCTGTGGATAAAAAGACAGGGGACAAGGGACATATCAAGCTGGTGTCGTGTGTACGTGTTCTTACCTCACTAGAGGTCTCCATTCAAACTCAGTGATCTCTTGGAAGAATGGGGCAAGGTAGGGGTTGAGAACAACCAGCTGGCTTCCTCTGGGCCACCTTGTCATGCACTTTGTCCCATCTTCTGGATTCATCACCTTGGGTTGATTCCAACCTACAGCATATATCCAATATAGTTTATGAAATCAATTGAGGCATTGAACAAATACAAACAAGACAGCTAGATACACCTACTTCAAACCCTAGCAAACTAATACAACACTGCTATATCCTACACAATATCACAGATTATTTTACCAGACTCACAACATTTTCCTTTCTATCTGTGCTCCAAATGTTTGCGAACTACCGGTAAAGTGAACACGTTATGCTAATACTGTAACATAATGCACAATGTGTTTTTTTTTTTATTAAACAAAATGGGAAAGGCAATATTGGACAATCCTGGCCTACAAAACAATGATTTATGTCGCGCAGATGAGATCCAAGTGAACCGAATCACACAGGGTTCCGACAGCTAAGGAGGACGTTTGTCACGAGTTGCTAAGCCAGAACCCAGAAGCAGACCAGGACAAGGTAAGTTGAAACGAAGGTGAGTGTTTATTTACAATTCAAGAGTGATGCTGAATAATCCAGGGAACAGAGCGGGCGGCGTTGATTAGTTGTTGGGGGTGCAGTGGTTGATCCCATCCTGGGTCGGCAGCCGCCGACCACCAGGCAGAGGTTGGATGAAGGTTCCGGACGGGTGACTGCAGATGGAACAAAACGGAGGTAAGTAAGCAACAAACCAACAAGGTGCAAAAACAACAAAACTAACGCTAGGCTCTAAGACTGATACTCTGGTAAACCTACTGTTCATGGCTAACGATCCGGCAGGGAATGGATGTTAGGCCAGAGCCTAAGAAGGGTGATGATCAGGACCAGGTGTGCAGATTGCTGATGGGATGCAGGTGCGGAAATCAAGAGAGCTCCCCGGAGCGTTCCAGAACCCTCGGGAAACTGGAGATCACGAACAGAAAAACTAGTCCACAGACAGGACCCGACTCAGACTGCCGGGATCGTTACAACGTTATTGCCATTCATGCTCTCTCCATTGAGTAGAATATATCACGGTGACATCTAGATGGCTACCAACATTAGTTATTTCTTGTGTAGGCTGCTATACTACTAGAAATACTGTATAATCCTGGGAGGGTAAAATTCGCCACGTTACTAGTTTCCACCGCCGACACCGTGTCAGGCTACAGCTGACCAGTGGCGCTGCACCTTGGGTTTTCTCTGTAGTAATGGTGGAAACGTAACGATCATGAATCTGCGCTCAGTGTATTCTCCATGGCATTCAGAGGCTGCGATTCAGCCTATAATCACAATATTCTCTGGGTGATATTTTTCTAGGTCGCACAGCTAGATATTTACGAGCAATTTAGAGTAGACCGAAATGGCTTTTGTCAACTTGAGCTAAATTAGCTAGCTAGCTAGCTAGCTAGGTTAGCTAAGGAAACATGCAGTAATCCAACGTTGGCTAGCAATAAATATGCTTATAAACAAGGCAAGGTACATTTTTACATTTACATTTTAGTCATTTAGCAGACGCTCTTATCCAGAGCGACTTACAGTTAGTGAACACATATATATATATTTTTTATACTGGCCCCCCGTGGGAATCGAACCTACAACCCTGGCGTTGCAAACGCCATGCTCTATTAACTGAGCTACATCCCTGCCGGCCATTCCCTCCCGTACCCTGGACAACGCTGGGCCAATTGTGCGCCGCCCATGAGTCTCCCGGTCGCGGCCTGCTGCGACAGAGCCTGGATTCGAACCAGGATCTCTAGTGGCACAGTTAGCACTGCGATGCAGTGCCTTAGACCACTGCGCCACTCAGGAGTATAGCCTAGCCACTCAGGTACCTAGCCATCAGCTGCTGAAAATAGTCTTCCACTTCACAGCCGCTTCAAGAAGATATTTACTAAAATAGTCTGAGCTTCATGTGTCTCACCCTGAAACAGATTATTTGAATCTACAGTAGGCATAAACTATGACTGTAAAGAAATACAGTATGTTAGAGTCATTTTTACAGGAGGCTTCCGAATTCCAGTTAATAACAGTATTTTTCAGCATTTTACCCACAATGCAGTGCAATCTACAGCATGAATGCTGTAAATCATATGTATGGTATTATACGGTGCGTTCTACTGTGTTTTACTGTTGGAATTACAGAAAAGTCTTAAAGTGTTGCTAGAGAACATGTGATTTAGTCCTCAATAATGTACCTGCATGATCTAAAACTCCATCTAATTACTACTAAAAGTTCAGGAATCTGGAGCACCAGTCTATAAAATGCACAGTCTGTATTGAAGGGTGTTGTCAGAGATTGTTATCTGTTAGTTGCTGATCTTTGATCGAGCTATGCGCTATTATCTGTCTCCAGCAGTGTGCACATGAGAAAATATTGTACGGGGGGGGGGGCATAAATGGGCCCTGTTTTCAGACCATTACAGGGTTGTCTATTATATCAACTGACTGCATGTAATGGCGCCGGAGCGGATGGCTGCTGTTTTACGGGCTCCTAACCAATTGTGCTATTTTGTGTGGTTTTTTTCACATTGTTTTTAACTTATTTTGAACATAATGTTGCTGCTCTTATGACCGAAAGGAGCTTCTGGATATCAGAACAGCGATTACTCACCTCGAACTGGACAAAGATTTTTTTCTTTAATGAGTTCCGACACAAAGCTTCTCCGAGACCAGGCCCAAATCCCCGTCATTCGCGTGAAGAAAATACAAAACCTGATAAAGATCCCCTTTTCATAGATAATTGGAGACCTATTACATTATTAAATACAGATTATAAATTGATAACTTTAGCATATGCTAATAGACTTTAAAATGGGCCCAAACCACCTTATTAATGAAACCCAAACTGGCCACATCAGCTGTAACATTAGGTTAGTTTTAGACAAGATTGATTACGCTGATTGATTGATTACGCTGATTCAATTGACTCAGAGGATATTCATTTATACCTTGACTTTTGTAAAGCATTTGATACAATAGAACACATATTCCAAATACATTCGTTGTACACTTTTGGTTTCGGGACTAGCTTTTTCTCTGTTATCAATTTGTTTTATAAAGATATTAATAGTTATGTTATAATTAATCGTAACACATCTAAAATATTTAATATTCACTGTTGGGTATTATTTATTAATAATAATAATAATTAAGCCCTATTTCAGCTTTCTTATTCATTTTAGTTGTAGAATTACTATCTATTAGCATTATAAACAACCCTGAATTAAAAAGGTATTTCAATATTTGGAAAACAAATAAAGATTTCTCAGCTAGCAGACGATACAGCTCTGTTTCTAAAAGGCTATTGCTCTTAATATTATCAAATCATTCTCTTCAGCTTCTGGTCTGGAACTTAACTTACAATGGCTTGCCAAAGTATTCACCCCCCTTGGCATTTTTCCTATTTTGTTGCCTTACAACCTGGAATTAAAATTGATTTTGGGGGGGTTTGTATAATTTCATTTACACAACATGCCTACTTCTTTGAAGATGCAATATATTTTTATTGTGAAACAAACAAGAAATAAGACAAAAAAACATAACTATTCACCTTTTGCAGCAATTACAGCTGCAAGTCTCTTGGGGTATGTCTCTATAAGCTTGGCACATCTAGCCACTGGGATTTCTGCCCATTCTTCAAGGAAAAACTGCTCCAGCTCTTTCAAGTTGGATGGGGTCCGCTGGTGTACAGCAATCTTTAAGTCATACCACAGATTCTCAATTGGATTGAGGTCTGGGCTTTGACTAGGCCATTCCGAGAAATGTAAATGTTTCCCCTTAAACCACTCGAATGTTGCTTTAGCAGTATGCTTAGGGTCATTGTCCTGCTGGAAGGTGAACCTCTGTCCCAGTCTCAAATCTCTGGAAGACTGAAACAGGTTTCCCTCAAGAATTTCCCTGTATTTAGCGCCATCCATCATTCCTTCAATTCTAACCAGTTTCCCAGTCCCTGCCGATGAAAAACATCCCCACAGCATGATGCTGCCACCACCATGCTTCACTGTGGGGATGGTGTTCTCGGGGTGATGAGAGGTGTTGGGTTTGTGCCAGACATAGCGTTTTCCTTGATGGCCAAAAAGCTCAATTTTAGTCTCATTTGACCAGGGTACCTTCTTCCATATGTTTGGGGAGTCTCCCACATGCCTTTTGGCGAACACCAAACGTGTTTGCTTTTTTTTTCTGTAAGCAATGGCTTTTTTCTGGCCACTCTTCCGTAAAGCCCAGCTCTGTGGAGTGTACGGCTTAAAGTGGTCCTATGGACAGATACTCCAATCTCCGCAGTGGAGCTTTGCAGCTCCTTCAGGGATATCTTTGGTGTCTTTGTTGCCTCTCTGATTAATGCCCTCCTTGCCTGGTCCGTGAGTTTTGGTGGGCGGCCCTCTCTTGGCAGGTTTGATGTGGTGCCATATTCTTTCCATTTTTTAATAAATGGATTTAATGGTGCTCTGTGGGAAGTTCAAAGTTTCAGATATTTTTTTATAACCCAACCCTGACCTGTTTGGAGAGCTCCTTGGTCTTCATGGTGCCACTTGCTTGGTGTTGCCCCTTGCTTAGTGGTGTTGCAGACTCTGGGGCCTGAATACATATGCACTCACCACTTTTCCGTTATTTATTTATTTTTAATTTTTTTAAACAAGTACTTTTTTTCATTTCACTTCAACAATTTGGACTATGTTGCGTATGTCCATTACATGAAACCCAAATAAAAAAATAAAGAGCGTCTGCTAAATGACTAAAATGTCATGTAAATGTATAATTGTTAATAAATCCCCTTTGCCCATGAGCATAACTATAGATAAATCCGACAGGAGATTTTGAGTGATGAAAGTTGGACAGAGGATCTCGAAATGTCAGAGCAAGAAAAACTTGGATGAACATAAAAAAAAACTAATGTTAGGCTATTTTCTGGCAATTGTGCTGCTATTATGTGCCAAATGTTAAGGCTACAAATGGCCCATTTGCGAGATTGACTTATTTCAATAGGCATAGGTTACAGTGTAAAATCTGGGTTTATTGATTCTAATAAAAATGTGCCATGGTTTGCTTGGATAAAGGCAGGTAGCCTATAGCTCCTGATAGTCCTACATCTCATTTCAGATAGTCTACAGAAGCCTAGACAAGATGGAGGCAAGATGTAAACTGAACGATTTAGCAGCTTGCTTAGTTCAAATTAACAGACGAATTTATTTAACATGAATAGCGAGGCGATTAAAAAAAAGTGTTTCCCAATAGCCTGCTGGAATAGGCTACTGAGGATGGGTTCGTAATTTCAAACACTGAATTAAATATTAATAATATGCATATTAACAGAATATGCTTGTCAACAACAGCCAGTATTTATTTTTTAGAATTTGTTTGACCTGTAACCTAATCTGACTACTGTCGCCATCAATCTAATGCGTTCTAAAAACTGATCGGCAAAAGAGCTTTGATCATTTCCAATTTAATTAGCTAAACATGCCCATTAATAATTGCATAATAACACAAGGCTACAAGAACAATAAACTGAAGTTACAGGCTATTTATTAAATTGGTTTGCCAGCTCCAGGTAGGCTACACAAGTGGCACAAATTGATTTGCAATGACTCCAGTGATATCGTCATTTCAACATATTTATTGTATCAAATGGTAGCGTACAATGGCATATACATCAATAGTGTACTAGATGGCCAACAGAGGCAAATGTATGATGTCAGTTTCATTGAGGACTTTTCCCCATAAAAAGAACCACGCGAGGGTGTTCCATAACTTCCATTTCCAATGTCCACTCCGGCAGCCCCAGAGACCCAAGAACTGAGCATGCATAAAGCACTTCGCTTGATACCGTTTTCTTTAAGCAGTCACCATTTGAATGCAGTTTAAACCACCTCCGAGCGGATTTTTGTAATGTGCTCTAGTGCGCCCAAAGTCTTTTTCTAGTGCTTTGTCTCCATTATTTATTGATGTGCATCAGTTCCAGAGTATTAATATGTTTTATGGAAAAAGGTTTGTTAATAGGTGTCTCCATAACGACTATCTAAATAGCCGTCCTACAACTGGTAAAAAGCTGCTATCGCTCACGTGACTCAGCCAATAACTGTACTGCTCTCTCAACACACACACACACACACACACACACACACACACACACACACACACACACACACACACACACACACACCATTCACTAACTCAGTAACAGCCTGCCTCACTGCCTGACAGTCAGCAGCAGGTCACAGTGAAATGCATTTTCAAGACAAATGAAGCTTAGAAATAGCCCAAAAAACCCGCAACAAATAAATTACCACCCGCGACATCGTTTTCAAAGTAGCCCAATTTGGCGGGAAAAACATAGGAACTGCAGATAGGAAACAATGGGGTGACGTCATAAATGGGTTTGTTTTTACAGTCTAATGGTTACAACTGAAGCATTGTACCGACTTGTTTTGCATGTCCCGGTGCCCCGGGGGTGCGGAGTTTATTTATTTTAGACCCTTCCATTGGTCCTTAAGTGAAATCTCCACTCACACGTGGAACCGGCCCGTGCAAAACGAACTAGCCCATTGCAGTATTCTAAAAACACTGGATCATCAAACCTCATTTATCAGATGGCGGTAGACTGATAAACTAGCTAGCTAGTGTGGACTCAATATTGACAAATATTAGATGTATGAACTGTATATTATGAATAAAGTTGATATCTTCTCTTACCACATGGTTAATTTAGAAATTCGACCAAAATGTAGCAAGAAATCGTGAATTAACGTTCTCCTCCGACACGCGCCCCGGGCAGGTGAACTCAAATAGCCCGCGCTAGCAAAACGTGGCGTGATTGGACATTTCAATTGGAAGAAAATTCCTACGCCAATCAGAAGGGCACATTATGCCACGTGACATCGACTGTTCGACCAATGGGGCTTTTTTTCTCTACAAAATTCGTATTTTTTTTTCTGCGGACGAGCTGCGTTATCCGTGGTAAGATGTTTAAAAACTGTCGATTTAGCGAGCAACTTTAACCAAATGTGTGATATTTGGTCAAATATGTATTGAGATAACAATAACATTTGCAAACTAGCTTACCATATTTACAAAAAAACATAGCTGGGCAAGTGAAGTTAGTTTTCAGCCAAGTGAGTAGCTAGCTAACGAACTTGTTTTGCTAACCTAGCTAGGTAACGTTTTGTATTCATGACATTAGCTACTCATAACTTACTCATTGTATTTTTGCTAGGTAGCAACAAAGCCTAGATAACGTTAGCCAGCTCGCTAGCGAGCTGTGCAGACACAGTGTCGTTTGTGAGGCAAACAAGGCAGTGAGCATAATCAAAGTGCACTTTCAATACCTCTATGGTTCCTACTTATACAGCTCATCTCACTACACCTTTCTGTGTCACACTGCCTGCAGAGACCCGGTAGTTAGGTAACTAAGATGATGGATGCTCTGTCTGTGGTGACCCAGCTCCGGGACCTGGCGTCGGAGCCCCAGAACCGGGAGGCAATAGTCCAGGACCAGGGCTGCCTCCCCGGGCTGGTTCTCTTCCTGGACCACCAGGACCCGCATGTGCTGTTCGCCACCTTGCAGGTCGGTCTAACCTGCTACTGGCCTCCGGAAGCCACAACAAGAAACACACAAACAAGAACAGCACAGACAAAAACAGATATCCAATATGACTAACAGGTTACAGCTGCAGAAGGAGCTGTATTTTTAAAAACTTTATAGTATAGGGGCCAGTATGAAAAATGTATGCACTAACTGTAAGTCGCTCTGGATAAGAGCGTCTGCTAAATGACTAAAATGTAATGTAAATGTATAGCTAGTTGGTAACTGTAGAGCTTTTCCCACAAGAACAAACCAACAAAAACACAACAGAACACAAGGCAGTTCCTTCTAATATCTCACGGGGGCCATCCTTCCAAATCTTGTCTCATTGAGCAAAGGAAGCCTGGGTGTCCGAGGCTAAATCTAACCAGACAACCAACAATACACGTTCAAAAACAATGACAGTGACACTCAATATCCCTCAAACTTGTGAACAGGATGTAGTAGTGGCTCTTGCTGATATGTAACATCTCTCTCTCTCTCTCTCTCTCTCTCTCTCTCAGACTATGCGCTACCTGGCAGAGTGGCCCCTCAACATCCCCACTATGAAGAATGAACTGGGCATGATGGTCAGCTTGGAGACCCTGATGGAGAGGTCAGTCAGTCAGACTCTCTCAGGTCCCTGTTTAACTGTGTTTGTGTGTGTAAAACTGTGTGTACCTATGGCTTTGACATCACAATTGTGAATTGCAACAATGTGCATCAATCAACTGGACATCATGTGACCCGCATGTGCCGTTGAGATGGCGCCGGAGGGGATGGCTGCTGTTTTTATGGACTCCCCCCGCATTGTTTGTAACTTATTTTGTACATAATGTTGCTGCTACCGTCTCTTATGACCTAAAAGAGCTTCTGGACATCAGAACAGAGATTACTCACCTTGAACTGGACAAATACTTTTTATTTTATGAGTCGGACGAGAGGGATTTGCTCCAGACACCCGACAGGGCCCTCATCCCCGTCATTCGCAGTAGAAAGAAAAGGAGATATCGCGGAAGGATATCGGGGTGCTTGGTAAGGAGCCGGCGACGAGTGGCTAATCTGCCTTTGCCATCGATACTATTGGCTAATTTACAATCGCTTGATAATAAAATGGACAAACTACAGGCACGAATATCCTACCAACGGGACATTAAAAACTGTAATATCTTATGTTTCACTGAGTCGTGGCTGAACGATGACATGAATAACATACAGCTGGCGGGTTATACACTGTATCGGCAGGATAGAACAGCAGCCTCTGGTAAGACAAGGGGAGGCGGTCTATGTATATTTGTAAACAACAGCTGGTGCACGATATGTAAGGAAGTCTCGAGGTTTTGCTCGCCTGAGTTAGAGTATCTCATGATAAGCTGTAGACCACACTATTTACCAAGAGAGTTTTCATCTATATTTTTCGTAGCTGTCTATTTACCACCATAAACCAATGCTGGCACTAAGACCGCACTCAATGAACTGTATAGCCCTCCATGTAGCTCAGTTGGTAGAGCATGGCGTTTGCAACGCCAGGGTTGTGGGTTCGATTCCCACGGGGGGCCAGTATGAAAATGTATGCACTCACTAACTGTAAGTCGCTCTGGATAAGAGTGTCTGCTAAATGACTAAAATGTATACGGCCATAAGCAAACAAGAAAATGCTCATCCAGAGGTGGCGCTCCTAGTGGCCGGGGACTTTAATGCAGGGAAACTTAAATCTGTTTTACCTCATTTCTAACAGCATGTTAAATGTGCAACCAGAGGGAAAAAACTCTAGACCACCTTTACTCCACAGACAGAGACGCGTACAAAGCTCTCCCTCGCCCTCCATCTGACCATAACTCTATCCTCCTGATTCCTGCTTATAAGCAAAAACTAAAGCAGGAAGCACCAGTGACTCGGTCAATAAAAAAGTGGTCAGATGACGCAGATGCTAAGCTACAGGACTGTTTTGCTGCACAGACTGGAATATGTTCCGGGATTCTTCCGATGGCATTGAGGAGTATACCACCTCAGTCACCGGCTTCATCAATAAGTGCATCGATGACGTCGTCCCCACAGTGACCGTACGTACATACCCCAACCAGAAGCCATGGATTACAGACAACATCCACACTGAGCTAAAGGGTAGAGCTGCCACTTTCAAGGAGCGGGATTCTAACCCGGACGCTTATAAGAAATCCCGTTATGCCCTCAGACGAACCATCAAACAGGCAAAGCGTCAATACAGGACTATGATTGAATCGTACTACACCGGCTCCGACGCTCGTCAGATGTGGCAGGGCTTGCAAACTATTACAGACTACAAAGGGAAGCAGAGCTACCCAGTGACACGAGCCTACCAGACCAGCTAAATTACTTCTATGCTCGCTTCGAGGCAAGTAACACTGAAGCATGCACGAGAGCACCAGGTGTTCCGGACGACTGTGTGAACACGCTCTCCGTAGCCGATGTGAGTAAGACCTTTAAACAGGTCAACATTCACAAGGCCGCAGGGCCAGACGGATTACCAGGACGTGTACTCCGAGCATGTGCTGACCAACTGGCAAGTGTCTTCACTGACATTTTCAACCTGTCTGTAATACCAACAGACCACCACAGTCCCTGTGCCCAAGAACACTAAGGTAACCTGTCTAAATGACTACCGACCCGTAGCACTCATGTCTGTAGCCATGAAGTGCTTTGAAAGGCTGGTCAAGGCTCACATCAACACCATTATCCCAGAAACCGTAGACCCACTCCAATTTGCATATGGCCCCAACAGATCCACAGATGATGCAATCTCTGTTGCGCTCCACACTGCCCTTTCACACCTGGACAAAAGGAACACCTATGTGAGAATGATATTCATTGACTACAGCTCAGCGTTCAACACCATAGTGCCCTCAAAGTGCTTCACTAAGCTAAGGACCCTGGGACTAAACACCTCCCTCTGCAACTGGATCCTGGACTTCCTGACGGGCCGCCCCCAGGTGGTAAGGGTAGGTAACAACACATCTGCCACGCTGATCCTCAATACGGGGGCCCCTCAGGGGTGGGTGCTCAGTCCCCTCCTGTACTCCCTGTTCACTCATGACTGCATGGCCAGGCACGACTCTGACACCATCATTAAGTTTGCCGATGACACAACGGTGGTAGGTCTGATCACCGACAAGGATGAGACAGCCTATAGGGAGGAGGTCAGAGACCTGGCCGTGTGGTGCCAGGATAACAACCTTTCCCTCAACGTGAGCAAGACAAAGGAGATGATTGTGGACTACAGGGAAAAAAAAGAGGACCGAGCACGTCCCCACTCTCATTGACGGGGCTGTAGTGGAGCAGGTTGAAAGCTTCAAGTTCCTTGGTGTCCACATCACCAACAAACTAACATGGTCCAAGCACACCAAGACAGTCGTGAAGAGGGCACGACGAAACCTATTCCCCCTCAGGAGACTGAAAAGATTTGGCATGGGTCCTCAGATCCTCAAAAGGTTCTACAGCTGCACCATCTATAGCATCCTGACCGGTTGCATCACCGCCTGGTATGGCAACTGCTCGGCCTCCGACTGCAAGGCACTACAGAGGGTAGTGCGTACGGCCCAGTACATCACTGGGGCCAAGCTTCCTGCCATCCAGGACCTCTATACCAGGCGGTGTCAGAGGAAAGCCCTCAAAATTGTCAAAGACTCCAGCCACCCTAGTCATAGACTGTTCTCTCTGCTACCTTATGGCAAGCGGTACCGGAGTGCCAAGTCTAGGTCCAAGAGGCTTCTTAACAGCTTCTACCCCCAAGCCATAAGACTCCTGAACATCCAATCAAATGGCCACCCAGACTATATGCATTGCCCCCCACCACTCTTTTCCGCTGCTGCTACTCTCTGTTTATTATCTATGCATAGTCACTTTAATAACTCTACTGACATGTACATATTACCTCGACTAACTGGTGCCCCCGCACATTGACTCTGTACCGGTACCCCCTGTATATAGCCTCTCTACTGTTATTTCCCATTGACTCTGTACCGGTACCCCCTGTATATAGCCTCACTACTGTTATTTCACATTGACTCTGTACCGGTACCCCCTGTATATAGCCTCCCTACTGTTATTTCCCATTGACTCTGTACCGGTACCCCCTGTATATAGCCTCCATACTGTTATTTCCCATTGACTCAGTACCGGTACCCCCTGTATATAGCCTCCCTACTGTTATTTCCCATTGACTCTGTACCGGTACCCCCCTGTATATAGCCTCCCTACTGTTATTTCCCATTGACTCTGTATCGGTACCCCCTGTATATAGCCTCCCTACTGTTATTTCCCATTGACTCTGTACCGGTACCCCCTGTATATAGCCTCCCTACTGTTATTTCCCATTGACTCTGTACCGGTACCCCCTGTATATAGCCTCCCTACTGTTATTTCCCATTGACTCTGTACCGGTACCCCCTGTATATAGCCTCCCTACTGTTATTTCCCATTGACTCTGTACCGGTACCCCCCTGTATATAGCCTCCCTACTGTTATTTCCCATTGACTCTGTACCGGTACCCCCTGTATATAGCCTCCCTACTGTTATTACACATTGACTCTGTACCGGTACCCCCTGTATATAGCCTCCCTACTGTTATTTCCCATTGACTCTGTACTGGTACCCCCTGTATATAGCCTCCCTACTGTTATTTCCCATTGACTCTGTACCGGTACCCCCTGTATATAGCCTTGCTACTGTTATTTCCCATTGACTCTGTACCGGTACCCCCTGTATATAGCCTCCCTACTGTTATTTCCCATTGACTAGGTACCGGTACCCCCTGTATATAGCCTCCCTACTGTTATTTCCCATTGACTAGGTACCGGTACCCCCTGTATATAGCCTCACTATTGTTATTTTTACTGCTGCTCTTTAATTATTTGTTACTTTTATTTTGTATTATTTATTTTGTATTGTATTTTTTGTGTGTTTTAAAAATAATAATAATTAGGTATTCTTTCTTAAAACTGCATTGTTGGTTAAGGGCTTGTAAGTAAGCATTTCACTGTAAGGTCTACACCTGTTGTATTCGGCGCATGTGACAAATACAATTTGAATTGATTTGAAATGAATGTTTTCAATGAATCCTACTCCTTTCTTGGGCCTGTCTCCACCCACTGGACTGTCTCCACCCACTGGACTGTCTCCACCCACTGGACTGTATCCACTCACACATACTTACTGACACCACAACACACACACACACTACATACACTCACACTCACAGCATGCGCAGACAACACACGCTGCTGCTACTGTCTATTATCTATCCTGTTGTCTAGTCCCTTTACCCCTACCTACAGTATACTGCTGTTACTGTCTATTATCTATCCTGTTGTCTAGTCACTTTACCCCTACCTACAGTATACTGCTGCTACTGTCTATTATCTATCCTGTTGTCTAGTCCCTTTACCCCTACCTACAGTATACTGCTGCTACTGTCTATTATCTATCCTGTTGTCTAGTCACTTTACCCCTACCTACAGTATACTGCTGTTACTGTCTATTATCTATCCTGTTGTCTAGTCCCTTTACCCCTACCTACAGTATACTGCTGTTACTGTCTATTATCTATCCTGTTGTCTAGTCACTTTACCCCTACCTACAGTATACTGCTGCTACTGTCTATTATCTATCCTGTTGTCTAGTCACTTTACCCCTACCTACAGTATACTGCTGTTACTGTCTATTATCTATCCTGTTGTCTAGTCACTTTACCCCTACCTACAGTATACTGCTGCTACTGTCTATTATCTATCCTGTTGTCTAGTCACTTTACCCCTACCTACAGTATACTGCTGCTACTGTCTATTATCTATCCTGTTGTCTAGTCACTTTACCCCTACCTACAGTATACTGCTGCTACTGTCTATTATCTATCCTGTTGTCTAGTCACTTTACCCCTACCTACAGTATACTGCTGCTACTGTCTATTATCTATCCAGTTGTCTAGTCCCTTTACCCCTACCTACAGTATACTGCTGCTACTGTCTATTATCTATCCTGTTGCCTAGTAACTTTACCCCTACCTACAGTATACTGCTGCTACTGTCTATTATCTATCCTGTTGTCTAGTCACTTTACCCCTACCTACAGTATACTGCTGCTACTGTCTATTATCTATCCTGTTGTCTAGTCCCTTTACCCCTACCTACAGTATACTGCTGCTACTGTCTATTATCTATCCTGTTGTCTAGTCACTTTACCCCTACCTACAGTATACTGCTGTTACTGTCTATTATCTATCCTGTTGTCTAGTCCCTTTACCCCTACCTACAGTATACTGCTGCTACTGTCTATTATCTATCCTGTTGACTAGTCACTTTACCCCTACCTACAGTATACTGCTGCTACTGTCTATTATCTATCCTGTTGTCTAGTCACTTTACCCCCTACCTACAGTATACTGCTGCTACTGTCTATTATCTATCCTGTTGACTAGTCACTTTACCCCTACCTACAGTATACTGCTGCTACTGTCTATTAGCTATCCTGTTGCCTAGTCACTTTACCCCTACCTACAGTATACTGCTGCTACTGTCTATTATCTATCCTGTTGTCTAGTCACTTTACCCCTACCTACAGTATACTGCTGCTACTGTCTATTATCTATCCTGTTGACTAGTCACTTTACCCCTACCTACAGTATACTGCTGCTACTGTCTATTATCTATCCTGTTGTCTAGTCCCTTTACCCCTACCTACAGTATACTGCTGCTACTGTCTATTATCTATCCTGTTGTCTAGTCACTTTACCCCTACCTACAGTATACTGCTGCTACTGTCTATTATCTATCCTGTTGCCTAGTAACTTTACCCCTACCTACAGTATACTGCTGCTACTGTCTATTATCTATCCTGTTGACTAGTCACTTTACCCCTACCTACAGTATACTGCTGCTACTGTCTATTAGCTATCCTGTTGCCTAGTCACTTTACCCCTACCTACAGTATACTGCTGCTACTGTCTATTATCTATCCTGTTGACTAGTCACTTTACCCCTACCTACAGTATACTGCTGCTACTGTCTATTAGCTATCCTGTTGCCTAGTCACTTTACCCCTACCTACAGTATACTGCTGCTACTGTCTATTAGCTATCCTGTTGTCTAGTCACTTTACCCCTACCTACAGTATACTGCTGCTACTGTCTATTATCTATCCTGTTGCTTAGTCACTTTACCCCTACCTACAGTATACTGCTGCTACTGTCTATTATCTATCCTGTTGTCTAGTCACTTTACCCCTACCTACAGTATACTGCTGCTACTGTCTATTATCTATCCTGTTGTCTAGTCACTTTACCCCTACCTACAGTATACTGCTGCTACTGTCTATTATCTATCCTGTTGTCTAGTCACTTTACCCCTACCTACAGTATACTGCTGCTACTGTCTATTATCTATCCTGTTGTCTAGTCCCTTTACCCCTACCTACAGTATACTGCTGCTACTGTCTATTATCTATCCTGTTGTCTAGTCCCTTTACCCCTACCTACAGTATACTGCTGTTACTGTCTATTATCTATCCTGTTGCCTAGTCACTTTACCCCTACCTACAGTATACTGCTGCTACTGTCTTATCTATCCTGTTGTCTAGTCCCTTTACCCCTACCTACAGTATACTGCTGCTACTGTCTATTATCTATCCTGTTGTCTAGTCACTTTACCCCTACCTACAGTATACTGCTGCTACTGTCTATTATCTATCCTGTTGTCTAGTCACTTTACCCCCTACCTACAGTATACTGCTGCTACTGTCTATTATCTATCCTGTTGCTTAGTCACTTTACCCCTACCTACAGTATACTGCTGCTACTGTCTATTATATATCCTGTTGTCTAGTCACTTTACCCCTACCTACAGTATACTGCTGCTACTGTCTATTATCTATCCTGTTGTCTAGTCACTTTACCCCTACCTACAGTATACTGCTGCTACTGTCTATTATCTATCCTGTTGTCTAGTCACTTTACCCCTACCTACAGTATACTGCTGCTACTGTCTATTATCTATCCTGTTGTCTAGTCCCTTTACCCCTACCTACAGTATACTGCTGCTACTGTCTATTATCTATCCTGTTGTCTAGTCCCTTTACCCCCTACCTACAGTATACTGCTGCTACTGTCTATTATCTATCCTGTTGTCTAGTCCCTTTACCCCTACCTACAGTATACTGCTGCTACTGTCTATTATCTATCCTGTTGCCTAGTCCCTTTACCCCTACCTACAGTATACTGCTGCTACTGTCTATTATCTATCCTGTTGCCTAGTCCCTTTACCCCTACCTACAGTATACTGCTGCTACTGTCTATTATCTATCCTGTTGCCTAGTCACTTTACCCCTACCTACAGTATACTGCTGCTACTGTCTATTATCTATCCTGTTGCCTAGTCACTTTACCCCTACCTACAGTATACTGCTGCTACTGTCTATTATCTATCCTGTTGTCTAGTCCCTTTATCCCTACCTACAGTATACTGCTGCTACTGTCTATTATCTATCCTGTTGTCTAGTCACTTTACCCCTACAGACAGTATACTGCTGCTACTGTCTATTATCTATCCTGTTGTCTAGTCCCTTTACCCCTACCTACAGTATACTGCTGCTACTGTCTATTATCTATCCTGTTGTCTAGTCCCTTTACCCCTACCTACAGTATACTGCTGCTACTGTCTATTATCTATCCTGTTGTCTAGTCCCTTTACCCCTACCTACAGTATACTGCTGCTACTGTCTATTATCTATCCTGTTGTCTAGTCCCTTTACCCCTACCTACAGTATACTGCTGCTACTGTCTATTATCTATCCTGTTGTCTAGTAACTTTACCCCTACCTACAGTATACTGCTGCTACTGTCTATTATCTATCCTGTTGTCTAGTCCCTTTACCCCTACCTACAGTATACTGCTGCTTCTGTCTATTATCTATCCTGTTGTCTAGTCACTTTACTCCCACCTACAGTATACTGCTGCTACTGTCTATTATCTATCCTGTTGTCTAGTCACTTTACCCCTACCTACAGTATACTGCTGCTACTGTCTATTATCTATCCTGTTGTCTAGTCCCTTTACCCCCTACCTACAGTATACTGCTGCTACTGTCTATTATCTATCCTGTTGTCTAGTCACTTTACCCCTACCTACAGTATACTGCTGCTACTGTCTATTATCTATCCTGTTGTCTAGTCCCTTTACCCCCTACCTACAGTATACTGCTGCTACTGTCTATTATCTATCCTGTTGTCTAGTCCCTTTACCCCTCCCTACAGTATACTGCTGCTACTGTCTATTATCTATCCTGTTGCCTAGTCCCTTTACCCCTACCTACAGTATACTGCTGCTACTGTCTATTATCTATCCTGTTGTCTAGTAACTTTACCCCTACCTACAGTATACTGCTGCTACTGTCTATTATCTATCCTGTTGCCTAGTAACTTTACCCCTACCTATATGTACATAGCTACCTCAATTACATTTACATTACATTTACATTTACGTCATTTAGCAGACGCTCTTATCCAGAGCGACTTACAAATTGGTGCATTCACCTTATAGCCAGTGGGATAACCACTTTACAATATGTTTTTTTTTCTTCTTTGGGGTGGGGTACGTGGGGATAGAAGGATTACTTTATCCTGTCCTAGATATTCCTTAAAGAGGTGGGGTTTCAATTACCTCGTACCCCTGCACATCGACTCAGTACTGGTACCCCCTGAATATAACCATGTTATTACCTGGTACTTCCTGTATATGGCCGTGTTATTACCTGGTACTTCCTGTATATGGCCGTGTTATTACCTGGGACTTCCTGCATATGGCCGTGTTATTACCTGGTACTTCCTGTATATGGCCGTGTTATTACCTGGTACTTCCTGTATATGGCCGTGCTATTACCTGGTACTTCCTGTATATAGCCGTGCTATTACCTGGTACTTCCTGTATATAGCCGTGCTATTACCTGGTACTTCCTGTATATAGCCGTGCTATTACCTGGTACTTCCTGTATATAGCCGTGCTATTACCTGGTACTTCCTGTACATAGCCGTGCTATTACCTGGTACTTCCTGTATATAGCCGTGCTATTACCTGGTACTTCCTGTGTATGGCCGTGTTATTACCTGGTACTCATTATTGTTATTCACTGTATATTTATTCCTTGTTGCTATTTACATTTTACAATTTTTTATTTATTTGGAAAAGGACCTGTAAGTAAGCGTTTCACTGTTAGTCTACACCTGTTGTTTATGAAGCATGTGACAAATACAATTTGATAAGAATTTGATTTGATTAGTAGGCGTGGTTTGTCTGACGTCCTGTTTCTTGTAGGAGTGGTTTGCCTGATGACATCAACGTCCTGTCGAGGGAGGTGTACGGTATCCTGAGTGCCCCCCCTACCCCAGCCCCCCCCAGCCCAGAGAGAGAGAGGAGGAGGAACAAACCTCAGTTCTTCCTCAACTCCTCCAAAGGGAAGAACAAGTCTGTGACTCTGCACATCCAAGGCCTGGACAGCACTGTGAGTGTATATACCAACCTCGGTCTACTCTATATACAGGTACCACGCAAAAGGTTGGACACACCTACTCATTCAAGGGCTTTTCTTTATTTTTACTATTTTGAACATTGTAAAATAATAGTGAAGACATCAAAACTATGAAATAGTGTTAAACAAATGTAAAATATATTTTATATTTGAGATTCTTCAAATAGCCACTCTTTGCCTTGATGACAGCTTTGCATTCTCTTAACCAGATTCATGAGATACAGTTGAAGTCGGAAGTTTACATACACTTTGGTTGGAGTAATTAAAACTAGTTTTTCAACCACTCCACAAATTTCTTGTTGACAAACTATAGTTTTGGGAAGTCGGTTAGGACATCTACTTTGTGCGTGACACAAGTAATTTTTCCAACAATTGTTTACAGACAGAATATTTCATTTATAATTCACTGTATCACAATTCCAGTGGGTCAGAAGTTTACATACACTAAGTTGACTGTGCCTTTAAACAGCTTGGAAAATTCCAGAAAATGATGTCATGGCTTTAGAAGCTTCTGATAGGCTAATTGACATCATTTGAGTCAATTGGAGGTGTACCTGTGGATGTATTTCAAGGCCTACCTTCAAACTCAGTGCCTCTTTGCTTGACATCATCATGGGAAAATCAAAGGAAATCAGCCAAAAATTGTAGACCTCCCCAAGTCTGGTTCATCCTTGAGAGCAATTTCCAAACGCCTGAAGGTACCACGTTCATCTGTACAAACAATAGTACGCAAGTATAAACACCATGGGACCACGCAGCCGTCATACCGCTCAGGAAGGAGACGCGTTCTGTCTCCTAGAGATGAACGTACTTTGGTGCGAAAAGTGCAAATCAATCCCAGAACCACAGCAAAGGACCTTGTGAAGATGCTGGAGGAAACCGGTACAAAAGCATCTATATCCACAGTAAAACAAGTCCTATATCGACATAACCTGAAAGGCCGCTCAGCAAGGAAGAAGCCACAGCTCCAAAACCGCCATTAAAAAGCCAGACTACGGTTTGCAACTGCACATGGGGACAAAGATCTTACTTTTTGGAGAAATGTCCTCTGGTCTGATGAAACAAAAATAGAACTGTTTGGCCATAATGACCATCGTTATGTTTGGGGGAAGAACACCATCCCAACCGTGAAGCACGGGGGTGGCAGCATCATGCTGTGGGGGTGCTTTGCTGCAGGAGGGACTGGTGCACTTCACAAAATAGATGGCATCATGAGGAAGGAAAATTATGTGGATATATTGAAGCAACATCTCAAGACATCAGTCAGGAAGTTAAAGCTTGGTCGCAAATGGGTCTTCCAAATGGGCAATGACCCCAAGCATACTTCCAAAGTTGTGGCAAAATGGCTTAGAACAACAAAGTCAAGGTATTGGAGTGGCCATCACAAAGTCCTGACCTCAATCCTATAGAACATTTGTGGGCAGAACTGAAAAAGTGTGTGCGAGCAAGGAGGCCTACAAACCTGACTCAGTTACACCAGCTCTGTCAGGAGGAATGGGCCAAAATTCACCCAACTTATTGTGGGAAGCTTGTGGAAGGCTACCCGAAACGTTTGACCCAAGTTAAACAATTTAAAGGCAATTATACCAAATACTAATTGAGTGTATGTAAACTTCTGACCCACTGGGAATGTGATGAAATAAATAAAAGCTGAAATAAATCATTCTCTCTACTATTATTCTGACATTTTACATTCTCAAAATAAAGTGGTGATCCTAACTGACCTAAGACAGGGAATTTTTACTAGGATTAAATGTCAGGAATTTTGAAAAACTGAGTTTAAATGTATTTGGCTAAGGTGTATGTCAACTTCCGACTTCAACTGTAGTCACCTGGAATGCATTTTATTTAACAGGTGTGCCTTCTTAAAAGTTTATTTGTGGAATTTCTTTCCTTAATGCGTTTGAGCCAATCAGTTGTGTTGTGACAAGGTAGGGGTGGTATACAGAAGATAGCCCTATTTGGTAAAAGACCAAGTCCATATTATGGCAAGAACAGCTCAAATAAGCAAAGAGAAATGACAGTCCATCATTACTTTAAGACATGAAGGTCAGTCAATACTGAACATTTCAAGAACTTTTGAAAGTTACTTCAAGTGCAGTCGCAAAAACCACCAAGCGCTATGATGAAACTGGCTCTCATGAGGACCGCCACAGGAAAGGAAGACCCAGAGTTACCTCTACTGCAGAGGATAAGTTCATTATAGAGTTACCAGCCTCAGAAATTGCAGCCCAAATAAATGCTTCACAGAGTTGAAGTAACAGACACATCCCAACAACTGTTCAGAGGGGACTGTGTGAATCAGGCCTTCATGGTCGAATTGCTGCAAAGAAACCACTACTAAAGGACACCAATAAGAAGCATAGAATTTCTTGGGCCAAGAAACACGAGCAATGGACATTAGACCGGTGGAAATGAGACTTTTGGTTCCACCCGCTGTGTCTTTGTGAGACGTGGTGTGGGTGAACGGATGATCTCTGCATGTGTAGTTCCCACTGTAAAGCATGGAGGAGGAGGTGTTATAGTGTGGGGGTGCTTTGCTGGTGACACTGTCTGTGATTTATTTAGAATTCAAGTTACACTGAACCAGCATGGCTATCACAGCATTCTGCAGTGATAGTCCCACTAAGCCCAAACCAGATGGGATATCATTTGTTTTTCAACAGGACAATTACCCAACACACCTCCAGGCTGTCTAATGGCTATTTGACCAAGAAGGAGAGTGATGGAGTGCTGCATCAGATGACCTGGCCTCCACAATCACCCGACCTCAACCCAATTGAGATGGTTTGGGATGAGTCGGACGGCAGAGTGAAGGAAAAGCAGCCAACAAGTGCTCAGCATATGTGGGAACTCCTTCAAGACTGTTGGAAAAGCATTCCAGGTGAAGCTGGTTGAGAGAATGCCAAGAGTGTGCAAAGCTGTCATCAAGGCAAAGGGTGGCTACTTTGAAGAATCTCAAATATAAAATATATTTTGATTTGTTTAACACTTTCTTGGTTACTACATGATTCCATATGTGTTATTTCATAGTTTTGATGTCTTCACTATTATTCTACCATGTAGAAAATAGTAAAAATAAAGAAAACCCTGGAATGAGTAGGTGTCCAAACCTTTTGACTGGACACACAGCTCACAGCTCTACATACATAGCCTCAGAAGCCAGGCTTAAGTCACGAAAGCAGAAAGATGCTTAAAAAGGGGTGGTGTGGTGGAGTCTAGATACAAACTAGTGACGTGTTGCTGCTCAAACCAATGAAATGGGGACAGTTGGCTGGCTAGTGATTGAAAACAACTCTGTTTCCTACTATAGACAGTTGGCTGTCTAGTGATTGATAACTGTTTCCTACTATAGACAGTTGGCTGGCTAGTGATTGATAACTACTATAGACAGTTGGCTGTCTAGTGATTGATAACTGTTTCCTACTATAGACAGTTGGCTGGCTAGTGATTGATAACTACTATAGACAGTTGGCTGTCTAGTGATTGATAACTGTTTCCTACTATAGACAGTTGGCTGTCTAGTGATTGATAACAACTCTGTTTCCTACTATAGACAGTTGGCTGCCTGGTGATTGATAACTGTTTCCTACTATAGACAGTTGGCTGTCTAGTGATTGATAACTGTTTCCTACTATAGGCAGTTGGCTGGCTAGTGATTGATAACAACTCTGTTTCCTACTATAGACAGTTGGCTGCCTGGTGATTGATAACTGTTTCCTACTATAGGCAGTTGGCTGGCTAGTGATTGATAACTACTATAGACAGTTGGCTGGCTAGTGATTGATAACTGTTTCCTACTATAGACAGTTGGCTGGCTAGTGATTGCAACATTGTTAACTCTCTCAGATGTGAATAGTTGGCAACACATATTTTTTTTCTCCAAGTGCTACTGAATTAGCTCAACTGAAATACCCCGATTGCTCATGATACACATCATTACTCTACTCTATCAATCTATAATCATTATACTATACATGACACAGGGACGGAATATGTTGATCATGCCTTGGGCGGCAGCAGAACTGCTAGGGCCTGACCAACATAATCATTTGCCTCTAATTTACTTGCGTTTGTGGCGGTCCTTGGCCTGCTCAAAGTGAGCCGCTGCTGCTGGGAGGTCAAAACGGACCAACTCCCTGGAGCAGCTTGATGCACATCAGCCTGATTACTTTGTCCTCCAGAAGGAGCGATCTGGAGGCCGTCTTTACTCTGTTTTAGAAAAAGAAACGCCTCTCGGCAGGCATACTGGAAACGGAGATAATCAACAGTCTTTGACAGTTTTGTCCAGTCAGGGTACACTTAGCTGAAGTCCCTTATGAGGACCTCACGTCTTTTGTCCAATCAGGGTACACTTAGCTGAAGTCCCTAATGAGGACCTCACGTCTTTTGTCCAGTCAGGGTACACTTAGCTGAAGTCCCTAATGAGGACCTCACGTCTTTTGTCCAATCAGGGTACACTTAGCTGAAGTCCCTAATGAGGACCTCACGTCTTTTGTCCAATCAGGGTACACTTAGCTGAAGTCCCTAATGAGGACCTCACGTCTTTTGTCCAATCAGGGTACACTTAGCTGAAGTCCCTTATGAGGACCTCACGTCTTTTGTCCAATCAGGGTACACTTAGCTGAAGTCCCTAATGAGGACCTCACGTCTTTTGTCCAATCAGGGTACACTTAGCTGAAGTCCCTAATGAGGACCTCACGTCTTTTGTCCAGTCAGGGTACACTTAGCTGAAGTCCCTAATGAGGACCTCACGTCTTTTGTCCAATCAGGGTACACTTAGCTGAAGTCCCTAATGAGGACCTCACGTCTTTTGTCCAATCAGGGTACACTTAGCTGAAGTCCCTAATGAGGACCTCACGTCTTTTGTCCAATCAGGGTACACTTAGCTGAAGTCCCTAATGAGGACCTCACGTCTTTTGTCCAATCAGGGTACACTTAGCTGAAGTCCCTAATGAGGACCTCACGTCTTTTGTCCAATCAGGGTACACTTAGCTGAAGTCCCTAATGAGGACCTCACGTCTTTTGTCCAATCAGGGTACACTTAGCTGAAGTCCCTAATGAGGACCTCACGTCTTTTGTCCAATCAGGGTACACTTAGCTGAAGTCCCTAATGAGGACCTCACGTCTTTTGTCCAATCAGGGTACACTTAGCTGAAGTCCCTAATGAGGACCTC
Organism: Coregonus clupeaformis; assembly: GCF_020615455.1. Taxonomy (NCBI): domain Eukaryota; kingdom Metazoa; phylum Chordata; class Actinopteri; order Salmoniformes; family Salmonidae; genus Coregonus; species Coregonus clupeaformis. The sequence goes on along the minus strand of NW_025534407.1, from coordinate 163,484 downwards.
ACGTCTTTTGTCCAATCAGGGTACACTTAGCTGAAGTCCCTAATGAGGACCTCACGTCTTTTGTCCAATCAGGGTACACTTAGCTGAAGTCTAGAAACTCACCCAACTCTCTGCATAGTCACTTTACCCCTACCTACATGACCTCCACTAACCTCTACCGCCTGTATATAGCCTCGTTATTGTTATTTTATTGTGTTACTTTTTTATTTAATTTTTTACTTTAGTTTATTTAGTAAATATTTTCTTAACTCTTTCTTGAACTGCATTGTTGGTTAAGGGCTTGTAAAGTAAGCATTTCACTGTGAGGTCTACACCTGTTGTATTCGGTGCATTTGATTTGAACACTAATTTCAAAGCAGCTTGAGGATTTATTAGCCTATGATTTAATCAAAATAATAATTTTTTGTTCTCCCAGACAATTTGGCGGCAACAATTTTATTGATGGGATTTTAATTTAGTTTACCGGCTAAAAGCTAACGGAAACCCTGCTGTATACTAACGGACTGTGTGTGTTGTGTCCAGGACCAGCGAGGTATGTGTGAGGAGGCTCTACTGAAGGTTAAAGGGGTGATCAGCTTCACCTTCCAGATGGCTTCTAAGAGATGCACCGTCCGCATCCGCTCTGACCTGCCCACTGAGGTAGCTAACTCTCTAGCTCTCCATCTGTCTCTCTAGCTCTCCATCTGTCTCTCTAGCTCTCCATCTGTCTCTCTAGCTCTCCTGCTGTCTCTCTAGCTCTCCATCTGTCTCTCTAGCTCTCCATCTGTCTCTCTAGCTCTCCATCTGTCTCTCTAGCTCTCCATCTGTCTCTCTAGCTCTCCATCTGTCTCTCTAGCTCTCCATCTGTCTCTCTAGCTCTCCATCTGTCTCTCTAGCTCTCCATCTGTCTCTCTAGCTCTCCATCTGTCTCTCTAGCTCTCCATCTGTCTCTCTAGCTCTCCATCTGTCTCTCTAGCTCTCCATCTGTCTCTCTAGCTCTCCATCTGTCTCTCTCTAGCTCTCCATCTGTCTCTCTAGCTCTCCATCTGTCTCTCTAGCTCTCCATCTGTCTCTCTAGCTCTCCATCTGTCTCTCTAGCTCTCCATCTGTCTCTCTAGCTCTCCATCTGTCTCTCTAGCTCTCCATCTGTCTCTCTAGCTCTCCATCTGTCTCTCTAGCTCTCCATCTGTCTCTCTAGCTCTCCATCTGTCTCTCTAGCTCTCCATCTGTCTCTCTAGCTCTCCTGCTGTCTCTCTAGCTCTCCATCTGTCTCTCTAGCTCTCCATCTGTCTCTCTAGCTCTCCATCTGTCTCTCTAGCTCTCCATCTGTCTCTCTAGCTCTCCATCTGTCTCTCTAGCTCTCCATCTGTCTCTCTAGCTCTCCATCTGTCTCTCTAGCTCTCCTTCTGTCTCTCTAGCTCTCCTTCTGTCTCTCTAGCTCTCCTGCTGTCTCTCTAGCTCTCCTGCTGTCTCTCTAGCTCTCCTGCTGTCTCTCTAGCTCTCCATCTGTCTCTCTAGCTCTCCTTCTGTCTCTCTAGCTCTCCTTCTGTCTCTCTAGCTCTCCATCTGTCTCTCTAGCTCTCCTGCTGTCTCTCTAGCTCTCCATCTGTCTCTCTAGCTCTCCTGATGTCTCTCTAGCTCTCCTGCTGTCTCTCTAGCTCTCCTGCTGTCTCTCTAGCTCTCCTTCTGTCTCTCTAGCTCTCCATCTGTCTCTCTAGCTCTCCTTCTGTCTCTCTAGCTCTCCTGCTGTCTCTCTAGCTCTCCTTCTGTCTCTCTAGCTCTCCTGCTGTCTCTCTAGCTCTCCTTCTGTCTCTAGCTCTCCTGCTGTCTCTCTAGCTCTCCTGCTGTCTCTCTAGCTCTCCTGCTGTCTCTCTAGCTCTCCTGCTGTCTCTCTAGCTCTCCTGCTGTCTCTCTAGCTCTCCTTCTGTCTCTCTAGCTCTCCTTCTGTCTCTCTAGCTCTCCTGCTGTCTCTCTAGCTCTCCTGCTGTCTCTCTAGCTCTCCTGCTGTCTCTCTAGCTCTCCTTCTGTCTCTCTAGCTCTCCATATGTCTCTTTCACACACACACCTGCCTAAAGATCTCCAGATTAGCCCATTGGTTAAGCCGGCATTTAGCCCATTGGTTAAAGTGTTGTAAAGAAATAGTCTCCATCTCTCCCTCTAGAGTCTGGCGTCGGCCATCGCTGCTACCAAGGTGATGTCAGCCCAACAGGTGGTGAGGAATGAAGCTGGGGAGGAGGTGAGACACTTGGCTAAGGAAAGAATGAAAGAACAATCGACTGAGCTTCAATGTTTATTTCTGTGTGCATCCCCTTCTCTCTCCCCCCTTCCCCCCCTTCTCTCTTCCCCCTCCCCCTTCTCTCTCCCCCCTTCCCCTCCCCCCTTCCCCTCCCCCTTCTCTCCCCCCCTCCCCTCCTTCTCTCCCCCCCCTCCCCTCCTTCTCTCCCACCCCTCCCCTCCTTCTCTCCCACCCTCCCCTCCTTCTCTCCCACCCTCCTCCTTCTCTCCCACCCCTCCCTCCTTCTCTCCCACCCCTCCCCTCCTTCTCTCCCCCCCTCCCCTCCTCTTCTCCCCCTTCTCCTTCCTCTCCCTCTCCCTCCTTCTCTCCTCCCTCCCTCCTCCCTCTCTCCCTCCCCTCCCTCCCCCTCTCTCCCCTCCCTCCCCTCTCTCCCTCCCCTCCCCCTCTCCCCCCCTCCCCCCTCTCTCCCTCCCTCCCCCCTCTCTCCCCTCCCTCTCTCCCCTCTCTCCCCTCCCTCTCTCCCCTCCCTCCCTCTCTCCCCTCCCTCCTTCCTTTCCCCTCCCTCCCTCCTTTCCCCTCCCTCCCTCCCCTACCCTCTCCTCTCCTCTCACCCTCTCCTCTCTCTCACCCTCTCCTCTCTCCCCTCAGTGTCTGCTCCCCCTCAGTGTGTGTGGTGGTAATGTGAGGGAGGAGAATGTGTCGATACCAGACTACCTCCCAGAGGACGAGAGTCCCGAGAGAGAGACGGACCGTGCCGTGTCCCGGACCGCAGCCAAGGGCGACACCTCTGGCAGCTGGCTTGGCTCAGCAGCCTCTTTCCTCACCAGATCCTTCTACTGGTGAACCTGGGGTCCTCAGGAGCTGGCAGCCGAAGTGGACACTCCCCATCATGGATTTAAAAGCATAGGATTGGATTCCACTATTGTTAAATCCATGAAGGAGGGTGTAAGTGCACATTACAGGACCAGGGTAGAGAAACGGGACGTGACCAGTGGTGGAAAAAGTACCCAGTTGTCATACTTGATTAAAAGTAAAGATACCTTAATAGAAAACGACTCAGGTAAAAGTCATCCAGTAAAAAACTACTTGAGTAAAAGTCAAAGTATTTGGTTTTAAATATACTTAAGTATAAATGATTTAAAATTCCTTATACTAAGCAAATCAGACGGCACCATTTTGCTTTTTTAATGTTTATTTATGGGTAGCCAGGGTCACTAGCCAGGGTCACTAGCCAGGGTCACACTCCAACACACAGACATCATTTACAAACGAAGCATGTGTGTTTAGTGATTCCGCCAGATGAGGCAGTAGGGATGACCAGGGATGTTCTCTTGAAAAGTGTGTGAATTGAACCATTTCCCTGTCCTGCTAATCATTCAGAATGTAATGAGTACTTTTAGGTGCTAGGGAAAATGTATGGAGTAAAAAGTACGTTATTTTCTTTAGGTATGCAGTGAAGTAAAAGTTGACAAATATGAATAGTAAAGTACAGATACCCCAAAAAACTACTTTAAGTAAAAAATACTACTGAAGTACACCACTGCCACCGACTAGGGTGACCACATTTAAAATACCCAAATGCTGGACAATGGGATGATTTTGTGGGACATTGTAACCTACATCATCCCCTTCCTGTTTTTTTTGGTAAATTAGTGGTGTTTGAATTTGTTGATAAAGGGCCAAAATGTGGGACTGTCCTGCCCAATCCGGGACACGTGGTCACTCGACCAACAAATATGTCTTTATGAGACAGTAGAACGCTGCTGTTGCCTGAGAAAGGGCTTCTCTGTTGATTTTCTGTTGCAGCCCTGCTCACTGCTTTCAGGTAATACATTGGGATGAATGTGCGTGTTATCCAACACTTCAATCTGGTCTATTTATCCATGTTGTTACCTGTTGTTGCTGTCGGTCTCTACGCCTGTTGTAATGTTTGATTTGTGTACTTTTATGTTCTGGGGGATTTACTACAAAGCAGGATCAGTGAGGAAACTAATTCGCCTAAATATTCTTAATTTATTTATTATTTTTTTGGAAAGATAAGCTTGAAATGGGCATTGTCTGACTCAACAACTAAAAAACAAATATCTGAGTTTTCTTAATGTCAAAAGCTGAAGAACATAGGCCCATCCAGGTAGAAGTTGAATGCACCAATTTGTAAGCCGCTCTGGATAAGAGCGTCTGCTAAATGACGTAAATGTATGTTTAGCAGGTGCTGGAGTTGGAAAACAGAAAGGAAACCGCTGACGCTGCTTCTCATGCTCCCAGGTGATCCACATGGACGCCTGATGAAGACCTAAAAAACACTTCTGTTTTTTATTTCTACCTGGTAGTTAATTGCACTCACCTGGTGTCCCAGGTCTGAATTAGCCCCTGATTAGAAGGAGAGGATGGAAAAACAGAGGTGTTTCGGCCCTCCAGGACCGGAATTGAAGAACCCTGACCTAAGGGTTGAAACGTTGTTATAATAAAATCCCCTGGGACCAGGAGCAGCGCTTTCCTTTTTATTTTTCCAAGTTTTCTTAATGAACCAAACAATCTAGTTATCATTGATCCTGTTTTGTGGTCCACAGTACCCCTCAGATCTTTTGTCTTTTTATAATATTTTATTGAACTCGTTGCCCCTGAGGTGACCCTAAAACGCTTGTAAAAACTGCCTTCAATATGTTTGCTAATTCTGAAATAAATGACCCCCCCCTAAAAAATAAATAAATAATGTAAACAAACCACAATCTCCAAACAAACTCAAATGAACAGATGAGCAAAACATTTCATATATTAAATACACAAATCAGACTCCGTTAATAGAGAATATTAGAAACGTTTGACAACTTTGTCCAAATACAAATCATGCTTATAAAATAGTCACCACTAAGGACTACACCAGACGGGTCTACTACAAAGCAGGGTCAATGAGTTAGCCAGCTCGCTTGCCAAAATATTCTGAAATTACTTTTTAGAAAGATACGTTTGAAATGGGCATGGAACCCTGATGAAGCCAGTTTAGCGATTGAAAGGTGTAATACATTGTTGCATCAGTCAGTGCAGCCAAACCAATACCCTGATCGGTATGATCATTATCCAGGCTTTACCAGTAGGTAGAAGTATATTTTATCCTGTAGTCTATCCACGGTTGCCCCCTAGACGCTGATCTGGGGTCAGAAAAGGCGATCAAATATGTAGTTAAACATATGTGTGTGTATGTTGTCCCCCACCTGTCCGCGAGGGGGCCGGTCTCCCGGTACCATTACGTCCGCTCGGTCGAGAGGCTAATCCCTCAGATGACGTCAGGAATGGCGGACCAGGACAGCAGCGACGCGCCGCCGGAGCCGCAAGGTGAGCTCCCATCGACGGGGAAACTTTACTCGACAACTTCTCTCCCAAGTTTAATGGGTGAATTAACTTGCGGGTATCCGTGGACAGTACGGATAGGTTGTTTTTGAACCCCCCACTTCTCTGTCGAGGAGAATATAAATGATTGGAAATAGCGAGAGACGCCGGGTCACGGGGACCGGATTAACTATCAACCCATAGATCACTGAACCCGCCGGTTATTATACAACTGTTTGTTTCAAACGGAAAACTTATTTTCATCGACTTGTTCGGGTCGTTTCCCAGACTATTCGGACACACGGCTAGATACACCTGTTGGCTGGGGATGTTACATTGCGCGCAGTTTGGAATGGCCCGCTGCCGTAGAATTCCCGGTGTTCCCCGCCGAGTTGATATGACAGGTGTAGCCGGTGGGAACAGCCCGGAGCTCTGTAACCCGCATATCGTTCATTTTTCAATTCTATTACACAGTATGCCTGTCATGTTCGGCACACTTCTGACACGAATTGTACCAAACTAGACAAGGGAAATAGTGTTGCGGCCAGGCTACCAAATGGACGGCTACAGATTGCATAAAGGGATTATGGCGTTGTTGTCGTGCCTTGCCTGGAAACCCTCCAATTCTACGGCAGGCAGAAATGACCGTTTGAATCAGGAAACTTTCTTCTCACGACCTCCACAACGATATATTTTTTAAAATATAATTGTATTCAACATTCTGGCTTGTAGAGGTCTTGAGGAAAGCGTCATGATTCAAACGCTAATTTCTGCCCGAGTTGAATTCCAGGCAACGTAGTGCCAAGTGCTGCCTGTTGACAGGATGAAGAGGTTAAGGCTACTGTGGAAGAGATTTGGTTTCAGTGTTAGGCTGTGTGTTTGCATCATGGCCTAGAATCTAGCTTTTGGCCGTTGGGTGCATTATGTTGTTCCCAGGAATAAGGAATATATCCCCAGCATGGTGGTTCTATGAGGTTTAGGCCTACTAACTAACCTCAGGCCTAATCAATCTCAAATAGGCCTCTGGGGATGAAATAGGATGACATTTTTGTCCCCCATGATGAAATCAGAGAGCGGCCTGTGGATCGGTCTCCGTCCGTCTCGTTTATTTGTTGAAGTCTTACATTGCCCTTATGCACTCTTGTTACGTTGCGCCGGATGTCATGTATTACAATGGGGACGCCCACAATGGCGTGGAATCGCAGCGCCCTCTTGCGGTTGAAGGGTCCGTTGTGAGACAGACGCAGCATACTTTGATATTTTCTTAACTTTGGGTCGTTCTTATGGAGCCAGATAACTGCCAAAAGTTTGAAACTACGTAAATGTTTCGGATCGTATAAAAAGCCCTGCGTGAAACATGAAACAGCCGTTAAATTAGATCTGTAAACATACAACTATGAATGAACATTTACAGGTTCAATTCTTTGTCTCCTATTACTCATTTACATATTTTTTTATATGTACAAACTTTTTTCAGGCATCTGCAAAGGACATGAACCGAATGTAGCTAGTCGAAGTTAGCTAGTCAATCAAGCAACTCTTCCCCCAGACTTTAGAGTTGCTTTGCGGCTTCCCGGTTTAATTTCCAAAATAAAAGTCTACAGCTTGTTTTAGAACGGCATTCGATAACGACGTTATACCAGTAGATGGCGTAGTAAAGGCTTGGGCCTTCAGCAAATGACTTGTGTGAGAATTATACTATAAAGACACAGAAGAGCCTTGTCTAGAATAACCGCCTGAGCTGCAACATAGAAAGTAAATATGATTTAGGCCAGGCCTATTCCGCTATCTAAATACGCCATGCTGTTGTGTGTTATTTAATGGCCATATCATTGCATCATTTAATTTTATAGCCCAACCCCGTCACGAAGAGGCTATATCCATATCAATAAATGAGACAAAACTAAATATTGATTAAGTCTTGGCTATAACCTGTCCTGAGCTAAATAGCCAAGGGGTCCCAAATGGTCAAGATGATGTATAGACTATTCCTACTGGCAGATCTGTTTCCCCCATCAGATCTGTTTCCCCCCCATCAGATCTGTTTCCCCCATCAGATCTGTTTCCCCCATCAGATCTGTTTCCCCCATCAGATCTGTTTCCCCCTCATCAGATCTGTTTCCCCCATCAGCCACTATATTTAGAGGTCCTCTGGTCCTCTGTAGCTCAGCTGGTAGAGCACGGCGCTTGTAACGCCAGGGTAGTGGGTTCGATCCCCGGGACCACCCATACGTGAAAAGTATGCACACATGACTGTAAGTCGCTTTGGATAAAAGCGTCTGCTAAATGGCATATTATTATATTATTAGTATTATTATTATTATTATTATTATTAGTATTATTTATCTAGAGGCCTGTGAGCCAGGGTCTGTTTAAGGGGAGGCCTATAATAAAAACAGTTATAAAACACAAATACATTTCTAAAATTATTCCGCAAGACCCCAATGATAGCCTAAATTGCAATGCCTACCAGTTGAAGGCCTGTTTTTTGTATTTGGCGTAAATTAAACATTGAATTATTAAAGTGACAGGCTAAAGAACTTTGGAGAATTTAGTTAATTTTGAATACACAGATGGATTTCGATAAACAAATGGATAAGACTGTTCTATTCGCTTTTGATTTAGTTCCTATTGCAACTCAGACAAATGACAGAATGGATGACTTACTGACTGTCTGAACTGAATGAAGAATGACTTAAATGTTCAAATATGTTGGAATGATGAGTTGCACGCATCATGCTCTGCACTTTATTTGGCTAGTAGGTAAATAGGCCTACGTTAGGGTATAATGACTCTATGGCTGCATGCCTCCAGATGGGCGTCTTCTGAGGCTGAGGGGTGCTTTTCCGAAGGCGCATGGTGCTGTGGTGCTGCAGGGAGATCACCAGCTCTTCAACTGGGCAGCAGTTTCACGATGGAGGGAGTAGCCTATACGGAGACTACCTAAGACCACTGGAACATAGTTATTGTAAAGTGTGGGAATAAGCTTATGCCAGACTTGACCTACTTTTAACCTCTCCCTTGTTAATTTCAAAGTCCATATGTGACCGACCGGCTCGATTCGGTCTTATGTAGCAACATTTGAAATTGTGATTTTTACATAGGATAAAAGTAAAGACTCAGTGCTAGAAAATGGTATATCATACACTACAGTTGAGGAACAATGGGAAAGTAATTCTACTTTGAAAGGTGATACTTGTACATGTAACCTCACTTTTGAGAAAATGGCTCTTGAATGTTTTGGTACCTACTGGAGAGCTCTTCTTTGTCTACACCCATTCAGCATCGTTCACACCCTCTTAAGCTTTAGCCCCGCCCATCTCTTTAAGTGTTGATCCGAGCGTTCTGTCCTAACAAGCACCCAAGCTAACTGGCTAACGTTGGCTAGCTTGCTAGCTACTTCCAGACACAAATGAGAGAACAGCTCACTGACCATTTTACTCGCCCTAGCAGAGCTGGTTAGGCAGTTTTTATGTTATCCAAAGCGTTGGTGACTGCAGCTGTGCTGCTGGCAACAATTTCTACTTTTTTTGCCAACATTTACTGACACCGGCCGTATTCAACGGGTGTTGAGCGTTCGTAAATTCGTCAGTTATTCTGGCTCTGGCACACTCAGACGAGAGTGCTCTGAAAAGTGGAGAGCAACACTTATGTAGTTCTACTACGCGATATATTTAAAGAAAAAGCTGCGTTAAATAGGATTACCTACACATACTGACCATCTCAAATAGACAGAAGTGTGCTACATGGCAGACCAATCCGAACTCATCTCTCGGCATGTCCAGCCCACTCATCATCTCAGCCAATCATGGCTAGCGGGATGGTTGCTGTCTTTTTCTGTGGCTAAACCAACTAGGCTTGTAATTTTTTATTTATTCGTATTTACAGATGGCATACACATTTGTTATTAAGGAACATGAAAGTTCACATGTTCCAGAAGGCATTTCTGAAAAAAAAAGTATTTAGATAAAAAAAAATTACGTTTATGTTCAAATGCCTCTCCTGTGAAGTAGTGACGCACGACAAACGCCTAGTTTCCTGAAACGAGTCACATGTGCACGACCCGATTCCTATAAATCATGTCAAATTATTTTGAATTCTTATTAACCCCTCCTACAGAATATACTTTGGCAAGTTTTTTAGTGATGAAATACATTTCAAAATATTTAATAAAAAAGTATTTTGAGTGGCAAAGACTCCAGTGGTCGTACATAATTCATAGACTCACCAAACATCTATTATTATTATTAAATTTGTTATTATTCCTGGTGTATACTACTGGTTATGATTGCAGACAGAGCCCAGAGAATGGGATGGTGCAATATTGAATGAGTCATATTTTGATAAGGTGCATGCATGGGGATGTCCACGTCACCCAGAGATATGCCCACGCTGTAGAGATACACCTAGTGGACTGAAACTTCACTGATGTAGGCATAATACAGCTAGTGCTATCTAGACTTGCACTGGTAAACAAATCCATTACATTTGCTACCTACATGTGAAGTAAACTCAACTGAGAAGTAATAGAGAATGGAGACTTTTATCTTGAAAACGTGCAGGATGCCTCTTTTCGGTTTCCCTGACTTACGTTTTTTTTTTATACTGTGTTATGCGTGTTAGTGTAGCACTCCTCACAGGCCGTTTGGTGTACGTTTTTCTTTTTTTTTTGTTGGTGAGATGAAACTGCCAAAACTCTGAAAGATATTATTGTACGTCAGAATTGCAACACAAGATTTGTACAAGCCTAAAATATTAGTCCGTAATCGTAACATGGTGTTTGCATGTTCACAGATTAAATTTAAGTTTCATGTTTCACGCATGGCTTTTCTTACGATCCTAACCATTTACTTATGGATTTTCTCACGATCCTAACGATACGTACGTTCAACCTTTTTTGGCAGCTATCTGGCTCCATACGTTCAGTCCAGCCAGAGTCCATCAAAGAACAGGAAGTTACCAAACCACAGAAGATGAAAATGTGGTGTTCGGTGATAGCTTAATGTAAAAGTGTGTCAACACCATTCCCATAACTGTTTACTTTTTAATAGTAATGTTAAATAATACACATTGGCTGTTGTGACTGTTGCCTCCTGTTTTAAGTGTGTGATGGTAATGAAGTTTGTTTTAGATTATAATTATTAGGTGCAGGTCGCTAGCGACAGTGGTATTTTCAACCTAGCCTAGCTTTTAGCTAGCTAGCTGCTCTGTAGTGCAAGCTAGCTTGACTTGCTATAAAGTCAGAGAAACACGTTGAGGAAAAAGTAACTAAACAAAACATGTTTTATTATCACCAGAAACAATATATTTATCCTGTCTTGAATGAAAAGGTCATATTTTGCAATCTCCCCAAAAATAAATCAGATCTCTGACGAGAGACAGCCTCTCCTCCATCTTGCGTTACAAACACTACACTTCTCCGTTCAGTAGCGAAACTCTGTGAAGATGGCATACGGTGTAATGAAAATACCGTCACAATGTCTACAGGGCATTAGTCACACGCGATATCTCAGACAGCACTGGCCTGATTTTGACGAAACTGGAGAATGATGCGTTTTGCCATAGAGATGCGGCATTTTCTAAATTACACTGATTGGCCCAAGACGGGAGCTATAGTAATTAACGGACATTTTCGAGTCACACCAGAGAGGAAGAGGCGAAGCGAGGGTGATAACTGGGCCCAAAATCTGTCTTCTCTAGCATGTGGTGTTTTTTCTTTGGCAGATGACATGGAGTACAGGGAGTGGATTAGCTAAATCGACTGATACCCAGGCTAACTGCCTTACATTTTTTTTTAAAGAAATGTATTTTCATTGTTAGAGTGGCCACTTGTGTATCTGGTCAAAATAATGGATAATCTGTGGTCACACACAATAACTGAAATTTTGTTCGTCACACACTATATCTCAATTGGCCCAATAGGGGGTGCTGGATCATTTGTGGGGGGTCACATGCTACTGTTGTGAAGGCTGTAGTGGGAGCATGGTGTGTGTTTGCATTAAGGATGCGTTCTGCCTTATCCCAAGGGTTTTCAGCTATAAGCACCGCTTACCGGTGGGGCCTTGTGAACTGCAATCCAGATGCTCCGTTTTAACGTTTTGAAAACGTCCACAATCCATCGCTTGCGATACGGTTTTCAAAAGATATTTCAAAACGTATTTCATATCAGTAGCTAGGTTTCCATCCAGTTGGTGACATTTTCATGCAAATATTCAAAAATCTGCATTAAAAACTGTGCACATTTTCCCACCAGAGATGTTTCCGCTTGTTGCGGATAAACGTCTGTAAGTGATGCCGTAGAGCCCATTAAAATACATTTTGTGGATAAATTCCCAATGTACAGAGAAGAAAAAAAAAAAAAAAAAAAGATTTCAAGATGTTTCCGTTGCATTTTGAACTCTGGTGAGAAAACCATCAGTAAACTGTTGCGTTATATAGGAAGTGTATATATATATATATAGCCCTCTGGTCTTGGCACATGCAGACATACAGCTGGCAGATAGTGTGGGTAGCGAGTGTGCCCTCTCTGGTCTTGGCCCATGCTCTCTAGCCAACAGGTCACAGATACGGGGGGGGTAGGCTACCTACAGAGGGGGGTAGGCTACCTACAGGGGGGGGTAGGCTACCTACAGAGGGGGGGGGGTAGGCTACCTACAGAGGGGGGGTAGGCTACCTACAGAGGGGGGGGGTAGGCTACCTACAGAGGGGGGGGGTAGGCTACCTACAGAGGGGGGGGGGTAGGCTACCTACAGGGGGGGGTAGGCTACCTACAGAGGGGGGGGGGAGGCTACCTACAGAGGGGGGGTAGGCTACCTACAGGGGGGGGGTAGGCTACCTACAGAGGGGGGGTGGCTACCTACAGAGGGGGGGGGGGTAGGCTACCTACAGGGGGGGTAGGCTACCTACAGAGGGGGGAAGGGGGGTAGGCTACCTACAGAGGGGGGAAGGGGGGTAGGCTACCTACAGAGGGGGGAGGGGGGTAGGCTACCTACAGAGGGGGGGAGGGGGTAGGCTACCTACAGGGGGGAGGGTAGGCTACCTACAGGGGGTAGGCTACCTACAGGGGGAAGGGGGTAGGCAGCTACCTACAGGGGGGGGTAGGCTACCTACAGGGGGGGTGGGCAGGCTACCTACAGGGGGGGTAGGCTACCTACAGGGGGGGGGGTGGGCAGGCTACCTACAGGGGGGGGGGTAGGCTACCTGCAGGGGGGGGTAGGCTACCTACAGGGGGGGGTAGGCTACCTACAGGGGGGGGAAGGGGGTAGGCTACCTACAGGGGGGAGGGGGTAGGCTACCTGCAGGGGGGGTGAGGCTACCTACAGGGGGGGGGTAGGCTACGTACAGGGGGGAAGGGGTAGGCTACCTACAGGGGGGGGGGGGGTAGGCTACCTGCAGGGGGGGGGTAGGCTACCTACAGGGGGGGGGGAAGGGGGTAGGCTACCTACAGGGGGGGGTAGGCTACCTACAGGGGGGGGGGTAGGCTACCTACAGGGGGGGGGGTAGGCTACCTACAGGGGGGGGTAGGCTACCTACAGGGGGGGTAGGCTACCTACAGGGGGGGGGGTGAGGCTACCTACAGGGGGGGTAGGCTACCTACAGGGGGGGGGAGGCTACCCTACAGGGGGGTGAAGGGGTAGGCTACCTACAGGGGGGGTAGGCTACCTACGGGGGGGTAGGCTACGTACAGGGGGGGAAGGGGGTAGGCTACCCTACAGGGGGGGGGGTAGGCTACCTGCAGGGGGTAGGCTACCTGCAGGGGGGGTAGGCTACCTACAGGGGGGGTGAAGGGGGTAGGCTACCTACAGGGGGGTGGGAGGGGGTAGGCTACCTACAGGGGGGGAAGGGGGTAGGCTACCTGCAGGGGGGGTAGGCTACCTACAGGGGGGGTGCAGGGGGGGTAGGCTACCTACAGGGGGAAGGGGGTAGGCTACCTACAGGGGGGGGGGTAGGCTACCTACGGGGGGTAGGCTACCTACAGGGGGGAGGGGGTAGGCTACCTACAGGGGGGTAGGCTACCTACAGAGGGGGGGAGGGTAGGCTACCTACAGGGGGGAGGGGGTAGGCTACCTACAGGGGGTAGGCAGGCTACCTACAGGGGGGGGTAGGCTACCTGCAGGGGGGGAGGGGTAGGCTACCTACGGGGGGGTAGGCTACCTACAGGGGGGAGGGGTAGGCTACCTACAGGGGGGGGGGTAGGCTACGTACAGGGGGGGGGTACCTACAGGATGAGATTATTATGGACCAAAGACTGAGATTCATTTTGTATTTGTCAATGATCATGTCACCAGAATAAGACCCTCGATATTTATCGCCGTGCCCTTTCACCACCCTATGAAGTTCATCATAACCTATTTCATCTGTAGCTTTAATAAACTGCATGCTTTTTCTGACGAGTCGTAGTGGGAGGACCACGTCATCGCATGACTCCAAGTTTACTGTCATATAATGGTTATTATACCAATAGTTGTGCGTAGACGTTTCCACCACCATTACTCTCATGAATCACTTTAGTGACACAAAAAGACGCCCCCCCACCACTTGTGATGTCATGATGTACCTGGACCACCTATTGAGGTGTACCTTTTGAAATTAGTCTCTTTTCCAGCTGATTTAAGTGCCACTTTTTTTGTTTTATGAAATTTTTTTCTCACTTATATGAAAGATACGTTCCATATGTTAATGTCCTGGCCAGAAGATAAGCGTCTATTCATGAAGTTTAGGTAGTAGGTGTGTGAGCAGGGTTAACGTGTAAGTATAGGGTTACGTTATTACTTCATACTGTACGGGGACAAATATCAGAGTGCTCTATGAACTGTGTGGGGCTGGCTGGGGCCTGTGGGTAAGAGCTGAATGGGAGACACAGTAACGGGTGTGTACAGGACAGGTTTAGAAGCAGGTTTAAAACTCCTCTACGAAACAGCCTGCTCTGCTCAACTCTATCCTATCCTACCCTGCTCTGCTCAACTCTATCCTGCCCTGCTCTACTCCTGCCCTGCTCTACTCCTGCCCTACTCTACTCCTGCCCTACTCTACTCCTACTCTACTCCTGCCCTGCTCTACTCCTGCCCTGCTCTACTCCTGCCCTGCTCTACTCCTGCCCTACTCTACTCTACTCCTGCCCTATTCTACTCCTACTCTACTCCTGCCCTACTCTACTCCTACTCTACTCCTGCCCTGCTCTACTCCTGCCCTGCTCTACTCCTGCCCTGCCCTACTCCTGCCCTACTCTACTCTACTCCTGCCCTACTCTACTCTACTCCTGCCCTACTCTACTCCTACTCTACTCCTGCCCTGCTCTACTCCTGCCCTACTCTTTTCCTGCCCTACTCTACTCCTGCCCTGCTCTTTTCCTGCCCTACTCTACTCCTGCCCTACTCTACCCCTGCCCTACTCCTGCCCTGCTCTACTCCTGCCCTACTCTACTCCTGCTCTGCTCTACTCCTGCCCTGCTCTACTCCTGCCCTACCCTACTCCTGCCCTGCTCTACTCCTGCTCTGCACTACTCCTGCCCTACTCTACTCCTGCTCTACTCCTGCCCTACTCTACTCCTGCCCTACTCTACTCCTGCCCTACTCTACCCCTGCTCTACTCCTGCCCTGCTCTACTCCTGCCCTACTCTACTCCTACTCTACTCCTGCCCTACTCTACTCCTGCCCTACTCTACTCCTACTCTACTCCTGCCCTACTCTACTCCTACTCTACTCCTGCCCTGCTCTACTCCTGCCCTGCTCTACTCCTGCCCTGCCCTACTCCTGCCCTACTCTACTCTACTCCTGCCCTACTCTACTCTACTCCTGCCCTACTCTACTCCTACTCTACTCCTGCCCTGCTCTACTCCTGCCCTACTCTTTTCCTGCCCTACTCTACTCCTGCCCTGCTCTTTTCCTGCCCTACTCTACTCCTGCCCTGCTCTACTCCTGCCCTACTCTACCCCTGCCCTACTCCTGCCCTGCCCTGCTCTACTCCTACTCTACTCCTGCCCTGCTCTACTCCTGCCCTACTCTACTCCTGCTCTGCTCTACTCCTGCCCTGCTCTACTCCTGCCCTACCCTACTCCTGCCCTGCTCTACTCCTGCTCTGCACTACTCCTGCCCTACTCTACTCCTGCTCTACTCCTGCCCTACTCTACTCCTGCCCTACTCTACCCCTACTCTACTCCTGCCCTGCTCTACTCCTGCCCTGCTCTACTCCTGCCCTACTCTACTCCTGCCCTACTCTACTCCTGCCCTGCTCTACTCCTGCCCTGCTCCACTCCTGCCCTGCTCCACTCCTGCCCTGCTGTACTCCTGCCCTGCTCTACTCCTGCTCTGCTCTACTCCTGCCCTGCTCTACTCCTGCCCTACTCTACTCCTGCCCTACTCTACTCCTACCCTACTCTACTCCTGCCCTGCTCTACTCCTGCTCTGCTCTACTCCTGCTCTGCTCTACTCCTGCCCTGCTCTACCCTTGCTCTCCTCCACCCTTCCTCTGCTCCTGCCCTACTCTACTCCTGCCCTGTTTTACTCCTGCCCTACTCTACTCCTGCTCTACTCTACTCCTGCCCTACTCTACTCCTACTCTACTCCTGCCCTGCTCTACTCCTGCCCTACTCTACTCCTGCCCTACTCTACTCCTGCCCTACTCTACTCCTGCCCTGCTCTACTCCTGCCCTACTCTACTCCTGCCCTACTCTACCCCTGCTCTACTCCTGCCCTGCTCTACTCCTGCCCTGCTCTACTCCTGCTCTACTCCTGCCCTACTCTACCCCTGCTCTACTCCTGCCCTGCTCTATTCCTGCCTTGCTCTACTCCTGCCCTACTCCTGCCCTGCCCTACTCCTGCCCTGCTCTACTCCTGCCCTACTCTACTCCTGCCCTGCTCTACTCCTGCCCTACTCTACTCCTGCCCTACTCCTGCCCTGCCCTACTCCTGCCCTGCCCTACTCCTGCCCTACTCTACTCCTGCCCTACTCCTGCTCTACTCCTGCCCTACTCCTGCCCTGCTATACTCCTGCCCTACTCTACTCATGCTCTACTCCTGCCCTACTCTACTCCTGCCCTACTCTACCCCTGCTCTACCCCTGCCCTGCTCTACTCCTGCCCTACTCTACTCCTGCCCTGCTCTACTCCTGCCCTACTCTACCCCTGCTCTACTCCTGCCCTGCTCTACTCCTGCCCTGCTCTACTCCTGCCCTGCTCTACTCTTGCCCTGCTCTACTCTTGCCCTACTCTACTGCCCTGCTCTACTCTTGCCCTGCTCTACTCTTGCCCTGCTCTACTCTTGCCCTACTCTACTCCTACCCTGCTCTACTCCTGCCCTACTCAACTCCTGCCCTACTCTACTCCTACTCCTGCCCTGCTCTACTCCTGCTCTACCCCTGCTCTACTCCTGCTCTACTCCTTCCCTTCTCTGCTCTACCCCTGCTCTACTCCTGCCCTGCTCTACTCCTGCCCTACCCTACCCCTGCTCTACTCCTGCCCTGCTCTACTCCTGCCCTGCTCTACTCCTGCCCTGCTCTACTCCTGCCCTACTCTACTCCTGCCCTGCTCTACTCTTGCCCTACTCTACTCCTGCGCTACTCCTGCCCTACTCTACTCCTGCCCTACTCTACTCCTGCCCTGCTCTACTCCTGCCCTACTCTACTCCTGCCCTGCTCTACCCCTGCTCTACTCCTGCTCTACCCCTGCTCTACTCCTACCCTGCCCTACTCCTGCTCTACTCCTGCCCTACTCTACTCCTACTCCTGCCCTGCTCTACCCCTGCTCTACTCCTGCTCTACCCCTGCTCTACTCCTACCCTACTCTACTCCTGCCCTACTCTACTCCTGCTCTACTCCTGCCCTGCACTACTCTACCCCTGCTCTGCTCTACCCCTGCCCTAACTCTACTCCTGCCCTACTCTACCCCTACTCTACTCCTGCCCTACTCTACTTCTGCCTTGCCCTACTCCTGCCCTACTCTACTCCTGCCATACTCTACTTCTGCCCTGCTCTACCCCTGCCCTGCTCTTCTCCTACTCTACTCCTGCCCTGCTCTACTCCTGCTCTACTCCTGCCCTACTCTACTCCTGCCCTGCTCTTCTCCTACTCTACTCCTACCCTGCTCTACTCCTGCCCTACTCTACCCCTGCCCTACTCCTGCCCTGCTCTATTCCTGCCTTGCTCTACTCCTGCCCTACTCCTGCCCTGCCCTACTCCTGCCCTGCTCTACTCCTGCCCTACTCTACTCCTGCCCTACTCCTGCCCTGCTCTACTCCTGCCCTACCCCTACTCCTGCCCTGCTCTATTCCTGCCCTGCTCTATTCCTGCCTTGCTCTTCTCCTGCCCTACTCTACTCCTGCCCTGCTCTACTCCTGCCCTACTCCTGCCCTGCTCTACTCCTGCCCTACCCCTACTCATTTCCTACTCTACTCCTGCTCTACTCCTGCCCTACCCCTGCTCTACTCCTGCCCTGCTCTACTCCTGCCCTGCTCTACTCCTGCCCTGCTCTACTCCTGCCCTGCTCTACTCCTGCCCTGCTCTACTCCTGCTCTGCTCTACTCCTGCCCTGCTCTACTCCTGCCCTGCTCTACTCCTGCTCTGCTCTACTCCTGCCCTACTCTACTCCTGCCCTGCTCTACTCTTGCCCTGCTCTACTCTTACTCTACTCCTGCCCTACTCTACTCCTGCCCTACTCTACCCCTGCTCTACCCCTGCTCTACTCCTGCTCTACTCCTTCCCTTCTCTGCTCTACCCCTGCTCTACTCCTGCCCTGCTCTACTCCTGCCCTACTCTACTCCTGCTCTACTCCTGCCCTGCACTACTCTACCCCTGCTCTGCTCTACCCCTGCCCCTACTCTACTCCTGCTCTACTCCTGCCCTGCTCTACTCCTGCTCTACTCTACTCCAGCCCTACTCTACTCCTGCTCTACTCCTGCCCTGCACTACTCTACCCTTGCCCTGCTCTACTCCTGCCCTACTCTACTCCTGCTCTACTCCTGCCCTGCTCTACTCCTGCTCTACTCTACTCCAGCCCTACTCTACTCCTGACCTGTCCTACTCCTGCTCTACTCTACTCCAGCCCTACTCTACTCCTGACCTGTCCTACTCCTGCTCTACTCTACTCCAGCCCTACTCTACTCCTGACCTGTCCTACTCCTGCTCTACTCTACTCCAGCCCTACTCTACTCCTGACCTGTCCTACTCCTGCTCTACTCTACTCCAGCCCTACTCTACTCCTGCCCTGTCCTACTCCTGCCCTGCCCTACTCCTGCCCTGTCCTACTCCTGCCCTACTCTACTCCTGCCCTGTCCTACTCCTTTCCTACTCTACTCCTGCCCTGTCCTACTCCTGCCCTGTCCTACTCCTGCCCTGTCCTACTCCTGCCCTGTCCTACTCCTGCCCTGTCCTACTCCTGCCCTGTCCTACTCCTGCCCTACTCTACTCCTGCCCTGTCCTACTCCTGCCCTGTCCTACTCCTGCCCTGTCCTACTCCTGCCCTGTCCTACTCCTGCCCTACTCTACTCCTGCCCTGTCCTACTCCTGCCCTGTCTACTCCTGCCCTGTCCTACTCCTGCCCTGTCCTACTCCTGCCCTACTCTACTAGTCGGGTCTCATCTTACTGTTTAGTAAGACGCCCTTACCTCCAGGGGGCCACCATTGATTAGTCACTCTCATGCAGATAGATACCATTAACATTAGCTTAGGAAATTAGCTTTAAAATGTTTATCTCCGCCGTCAAGAGGCTGGCTGAAGATAAATGTGTCCCCTCCTTTGTGTTGTCAGTGAGTCATTTCATGTCATGTCAGCGGCAGCATACCACCCTGCATCCCACTGCTGGCTGGCCTCTGAAGCTAAGCAGGGTTGGTCCTGGTCGGTCCCTGGATGGGAGACCAGATGCTGCTGGAAGTGGTGTCGGAGGGTCAGTAGAAGGCACTCTTTCCTCTGGTGTATATATAAAAAAACATATGTCTCTCTCTAGCTCCCCCTGCTGCAGTGGGGCTTCTAGAGAGACCTTTATGTAAAATCCCATAGCGAAAGCTAGCTAAATGCTAATGATTGGGATATATATATATATATATATATATATATATATATATATATATATATATATATCCCAATGCCTCAGGGCAGTGATTGGGGACATTGCCCTGTATAGGGTGCCGTCTTTCAGATTGGACGTTAAACGGGTGTCCTGACTCTCTGTGGTCACTAAAGATCCCATGGCACTTACCTTAAGAGTAGGGGGTGTTCACACCGGTGTCCTGGCTAAATTCACAATCCTGCCCTCATACCATCATGGCCACCTAATCATCCCCAGCTTCCAATTGGCTCATTCATCTCCTGTAACTATTTCCCAGGTCAACTGGCCTGGTAAAATAAGGGTTAAATAAAAAAAGACAACCACCGTCTTAGATTGTTCTGAAATCATTCCTGTAGTTAGAAATGGGTAAGATTGGCATTCCTGAAACATTACTTTGTTGAAAGACTATTTGAACTCTGAGAAATTAAGCTAATTGATTGCACCCAAATTGGCCATTTTAATTTATAGGATTCATATAATATTTAATAAATATAGTACCCAACATCTGATTTCCACAAAAACCTCTTAACAATGATTGGTCAAACGCCACCCACGGACCCCACGCCAAGCCCAGCCCAATGGCCAATATAGTATAAATTCTCTGTTTGACAAGTTATATGAAGCTGTGTATTGTTTCTTCATACTATGTAATGTATTCTCAGTGAATTTGATCAGAGATCAAATTCTATTTCAACAAAATAAGGTTTCAGGAATACTAATCGTATATGTTACTAACTACAGAACCAATTTCGGAGCAATCTGAGATGGTGGGTGTTGAAATCCTCTTGTGCTTTTTGAGGAGGAACGACCCCAGTGAGAAGCCATAGACAGTTGACCCCTGTCTCTCTCTAGCTCCCCCTGCTGCAGTGGGGCTTCTAGAGAGACCTTTATGTAAAATCCCATAGCGAAAGCTAGCTAAATGCTAAAGAGCCCATTGCGAACATTTCATACAGTCTGTGACATTAACTATTTGCAGGACAGACATCCCAGCTCAAAGTTATACAAGTAACTAAAAAATGCTACTCACAGTTCACTGCGCACACAAAACAAATATTGGTACAGGAGGGGATTCTCTGCTGTTACCAAGAGAAGCTTGATTTTGAAAGAAGCTAACCACTTAGCTAGATTACTAGCTGCTATATTAGCAAACCAAATGCACAACTGCAGAGCATTTAGCACATTTTAGACAGTTAACTGAATAGTTCTAAGACATCTAGCTGGCCTGTGCTGAACAACAGTGAGTGACTCACTAGGCTCAGGTCTCTTGTAGTTGTGTGCTTGTAAACACACAAGTTGTGACTGGGGACTACCGGTAAGCTTCATAATGAAAAAAGTGACCGGTGAAATGAAGAACACGATCTGCGTTATATCCTAACGTGTTGCACAAGTTGACTGCAGGTATTTACTTAGAAAGTAGCTACAAATATTCACATTTATTTAAAAAAACTAAATAAACAGTTTCAACGGTATTGAAAAACCATCCAGTGGCTTTTTCCAAATACCCTGGTATACTTCCCAAGCCTACTCTCTTCCTTCGTCTCTCGCTCTCTCTCGCTCGCTCATATCGCCTGGCACTGCTGTCGCAGACTGCCTCTTTCTCTCTGGGTAGACATGACACACTGAGCTACGCTACACTCTCTCTCTCCCTCTCTCGCTCTCTCTCGCTCTCATTTGTCAAGCTCTCTCTCTCCCTCTAGCTATTCTCTCTCTGACTCTGCCCTCCCTCTCTCCTCTCCCTGGGTCTAACCACCTGACACACTTAGAGGAGAAGAGCAGAGATGTGCCTCCGACAGCCAGAGGAGGTTAGCTGGCAGTTAGCTAGCATTATCTGTTAGCCTTTAGCCTGGCAGGACTTGAGTTGTGGTGGGGGGGGGACTTTACCTCCAGCAGCTAGCAGAGGAGTGTGGTCTCCTCCTGGGGTTGACCAGACTGGGTGGTGGGACAGAGGGATGCCAGGGGGCTGTGTAAGGGCTGAGGTGCGCAAGGAGAAGCTGAGGAAGGGGGGCAGTCGCTCTGCCATCCCTGTCCTCTTCACCATCACTGAGGAAGAGGAAGGACAGAGAGGAAGAGGCGCACAGAGGAAGAAGAGAGGTATGGAGGAGGGTTTAGAGGGATGGAGGAGGATGGAGGAGGGGCTAGAGGGATGGAGGAGCGGCTAGAGGGATGGAGGAGGGGCTAGAGGGATGGAGGAGGGGCTAGAGGGATGGAGGAGGGGCTAGGGGGATGGAGGAGCGGCTAGGGGGATGGAGGAGGGGCTAGAGGGATGGAGGAGGGGCTAGAGGGATGGAGGAGGGGATGGCTGCCTTTTTACGGGCTCCTAACCAATTGTGCTATTTTGTGTGTTTTTTTTCACATTGTTTGTAACTTATTTTGAACATAATGTTGCTGCTCTTATGACCGAAAAGAGCTTCTGGATATCAGAACAGCGATTACTCACCTCGACCTGGATGAAGATTCTTCATTTAATGAGTCCGACGCGAAGGATATAATGTTGCTCCCGGACAAGGCCCAAATCCCCGTCATTCACATTAAGAAAATAAGGAAATACAGCGGGCGGAGATCAGGGTGCCTTCTGACCATTAGTCGGTGAGTGGGTAACCCGCCTCTACCATCCGCTCTATTGGCCAACGTGCAATCACTGGAGAATAAACTGGATGAGCTCCGTTCGAGACTATCCTACCAACGTTACATTAAAAAGATTAAGGTTATCCTACCAACGGGACATTAAAAACTGTAATATCTTCTGTTTCACTGAGTCGTGGCTGAACGACGACACGGAGAATATACAGTTGGCTGGGTTTTCCGCGCATCGGCAGGACAGAACAGCTACGTCTGGCAAGACGAGGGGTGGGTGTGTGTGTCTATGTGTCAATAACAGCTGGTGGCGATGTCTAATATTAAAGTAGTCTCGAGGTTTTGCTCGCCTGAGGTAGAGTACCTCATGATAAGCTGCTACCGTACGGCAAGCGGTACCGGAGCGCCAAGTGTAGGTCAAAAAGGCTCCTTAACAGCTTCTACCCCCAAGCCATAAGATGCTGAACAATTAATCAAATGGCCACCCAGACTATTTGCATTGACCCCCCCTTGTTTTTACACTGCTGCTACTCGCTGTTTATTATCTATGCATAGTCTCTTTACCCCTACCTACATGTACAAATTACCTCAACAAACCTGTACCCCCGCACATTGACTCAGTACCAGTACCCCCTGTATATAGCCTCATTACCTGGACTAACCTGTACCCCTGCACATTGACTCAGTACCGGTACCCCCTGTATATAGCCTCGTTGTTGTTATTTTATTGTATGTTTTGTAAGTAAACATTTCACGGCAAGGTTGACACCTGTTGTATTCGGCGCATGTGACAAATATGATTTGATAAAGGAGAGGCTAGAGGGATGGAGGGAATAGTGACGGAGGAGGGGATAGTGACGGAGGAGGGGATAGTGACGGAGGAGGGGATAGTGACGGAGGAGGGGATAGTGACGGAGGAGGGGATAGTGACGGAGGAGGGGATAGTGATGGAGGAGGGGATAGTGATGGAGGAGGATGGAGGGGATCGTGATGGAGGAGGGGATAGTGATGGAGGAGGGGATAGTGATGGAGGAGGATGGAAGGGATCGTGATGGAGGGGATCGTGATGGAGGAGGGGATGGAGGAGGGGCTAGTGATGGAGGAGGGGAAAGTGTAAAGGAGGATGGAGGGGATAGTGGCTGGCTGGCTGGCTGGCTGGCTGGCTGGTTGGCTGTTCTGAGGCTGAACCAGCTCCCTGCCTGGGAGTGTGTGTTTCTGAATCTATCTGAAAGGTCACTGGGAGTGTATGTGTTCCTTCATGTTAACCATCTGAAAGGCTGTTATGAACTGATGACAAACAGGTTATGATGGCCTACTCCACTGTGTTATGATGGCCTACTCCACTGTGTTATGATGGCCTACTCCACTGTGTTATGATGGCCTACTCCACTGTGTTATGATGGCCTACTCCACTGTGTTATGATGGCCTACTCCACTGTGTTATGATGGCCTACTCCACTGTGTTATGATGGCCTACTCCGCTGTGTTATGATGGCCTACTCCGCTGTGTTATGATGGCCTACTCCGCTGTGTTATGATGGCCTACTCCGCTGTGTTATGATGGCCTACTCCACTGTGTTATGATGGCCTACTCCACTGTGTTATGATGGCCTACTCCACTGTGTTATGATGGCCTACTCCGCTGTGTTATGATGGCCTACTCCGCTGTGTTATGATGGCCTACTCCGCTGTGTTATGATGGCCTACTCCACTGTGTTATGATGGCCTACTCCACTGTGTTATGATGGTATATGAGGCCTACTGTTTGAACTGTTATGATGGTTCAGGGCCTTGAAAAAACATTTGCCCCCTTTCTGATTTTCTCTGATTTTGCATATTTTTGATACTGAATGTTATGTTGATAATTATCTTCCATTGGTTTACATGAGACACTGTAAAACGCTGGCAAAGATTTTTAGCTCCATGTCAACGGACTCAAAATGGCTAACGTTACTTATTTAGCCAGTGAACCAGCCATAACATAGCCAGTGAACCAGCCATAACATAGCCAGTGAACCAGCCATAACATAGCCAGTGAACCAGCCATAACATAGCCAGTGAACCAGCCATAACATAGCCAGTGAACCAGCCATAACATAGCGATCCTATTTAGCCAGTGAACCAGCCATAACATAGCCAGTGAACCAGCCATAACATAGCGATCCTATTTAGCCAGTGAACCAGCCATAACATAGCGATCCTATTTAGCCAGTGAACCAGCCATAACATAGCGATCCTATTTAGCCAGTGAACCAGCCATAACATAGCCAGTGAACCAGCCATAACATAGCCAGTGAACCAGCCATAACATAGCGATCCTATTTAGCCAGTGAACCAGCCATAACATAGCCAGTGAACCAGCCATAACATAGCCAGTGAACCAGCCATAACATAGCCAGTGAACCAGCCATAACATAGCCAGTGAACCAGCCATAACATAGCCAGTGAACCAGCCATAACATAGCCAGTGAACCAGCCATAACATGGCGATCCTATTTAGCCAGTGAACCAGCCATAACATAGCCAGTGAACCAGCCATAACATAGCCAGTGAACCAGCCATAACATAGCCAGTGAACCAGCCATAACATAGCCAGTGAACCAGCCATAACATAGCCAGTGAACCAGCCATAACATAGCCAGTGAACCAGCCATAACATGGCGATCCTATTTAGCCAGTGAACCAGCCATAACATAGCCAGTGAACCAGCCATAACATAGCCAGTGAACCAGCCATAACAGCCAGTGAACCAGCCATAACATAGCCAGTGAACCAGCCATAACATAGCCAGTGAACCAGCCATAACATAGCCAGTGAACCAGCCATAACATGGCGATCCTATTTAGCCAGTGAACCAGCCATAACATAGCGATCCTATTTAGCCAGTGAACCAGCCATAACATAGCGATCCTATTTAGCCAGTGAACCAGCCATAACATAGCCAGTGAACCAGCCATAACATAGCCAGTGAACCAGCCATAACATAGCCAGTGAACCAGCCATAACATAGCCAGTGAACCAGCCATAACATAGCCAGTGAACCAGCCATAACATAGCGATCCTCTAGATGCCGTTTGCATCCCAGATGGTTGCAGACATCTTACTTTACGTTGGAGTGCATATAGATGTTTATTTTACATTGAACACTGACCAGATGGGAGGCTTTCAAAGCATATATTAAGGGGCAAATTATTTCAAATCAAGTTTCAAATCAATTAAATCAGAAAATGAGAGAGATGGACTTTAAAAAATGAGAATTGGAGAGGGAAGCTATTTTTTGGGTAAACCAGGAATTATTTGCTCTTAAAGCTCAGTATGAAGAACTGTCCACCTCAAAGGCTGCAAAAAGCTTAACGAGGCTGAAATAGTCCTTCAATGACCAAGGTGAAAAATCTGGTAAATTGCTGGCCTGGCTCATTAAGTTACTACATTCAGACAGAGCCATTAATGCAATTGTTGAATTGAATCCTGTAGAAATAAAACAAACATTTGCTTCCATATCTAATACACAAAGACCAAAATGGCTTTGTGAAAAACCGTCAAGGTTTGAAGAGTACTACACATGGTGACGTGTGAACGGTCCAAGGTTTGAAGAGTACTACACATGGTGACGTGTGAACGGTCCAAGGTTTGAAGAGTACTACACATGGTGACGTGTGAACGGTCCAAGGTTTGAAGAGTACTACACATGGTGACGTGTGAACGGTCCAAGGTTTGAAGAGTACTACACATGGTGACGTGTGAACGGTCCAAGGTTTGAAGAGTACTACACATGGTGACGTGTGAACGGTCCAAGGTTTGAAGAGTACTACACATGGTGACGTGTGAACGGTCCAAGGTTTGACGAGTACTACACATGGTGACGTGTGAACGGTCCAAGGTTTGAAGAGTACTACACATGGTGACGTGTGAACGGTCCAAGGTTTGAAGAGTACTACACATGGTGACGTGTGAACGGTCCAAGGTTTGAAGAGTACTACACATGGTGACGTGTGAACGGTCCAAGGTTTGAAGAGTACTACACATGGTGACGTGTGAACGGTCCAAGGTTTGAAGAGTACTACACATGGTGACGTGTGAACGGTCCAAGGTTTGAAGAGTACTACACATGGTGACGTGTGAACGGTCCAAGGTTTGAAGAGTACTACACATGGTGACGTGTGAACGGTCCAAGGTTTGAAGAGTACTACACATGGTGACGTGTGAACGGTCCAAGGTTTGAAGAGTACTACACATGGTGACGTGTGAACGGTCCAAGGTTTGAAGAGTACTACACATGGTGACGTGTGAACGGTCCAAGGTTTGAAGAGTACTACACATGGTGACGTGTGAACGGTCCAAGGTTTGAAGAGTACTACACATGGTGACGTGTGAAGGGTCCTCTGATACCGCCACTCTCACCTGATGCAGAGAAGGCGTTCGGTAGAGTTGAGTGGTCTTATTTATTTTAAGTGCTTGGCGACTACTTCTGTAAATGGATTAAGATTTTATATACCGACCCCACTGCAGAAGTTGCCACTAACAACTTGATTTCACAACCTTTTTTAAGCTTTTTCGAGGCACGAGACAAGGATGTCCGGCCAGTCCAGGACGACTCCTTTTAGCTATAGAACCCTTTGCCATTGCAGTAAGGGCCCACCCGTCAATTAGTGGAATTAAAACATCAGATTTTGAACATCGAGTGGCCCTGTATGCCGATGATACACTCTTATTCCTAACAGATCTAAAGAATTCTATCTCTTCCCTCTCCAATTTAATGAATAACTCTGGCCAGTTTTCTGGGTTTAAAGTTAATAAAACCAATTCTTCCATCCTTTTCCTCAACAAGCAAGAGAGACTGACTCTAGGTATACAGCATCCATTTGTGATTACAGAACACAGTTTCACATATCTTGGGATTAAAATCACACCAGAAATTAGCCCCTTGAGTTCAACAAACTATGAACCCATGGTAACGAGCGTAACCGACTCCATCAACAGATGAACTTCATTGCAGCCTGTATCTATTATTGATAGAATAAATATCATTAAGATTAATATTCTGCCCAAATGTCTTTTATCTAGTCAATTCCTCTAGCTCCACCACCACCGTTTATTGTTCCCAAAGATCAGAAAGATACTCTCAAATTTGATGTGGAGCAACAGAAAACCAAGGCTTAGACTTTCTCTTCTTTATTTGGCCTTATGACAGAGGGGGGTTACAACTTCCAAACCTACAGTGGTATTACTGGGCTGCACAACTGAGGGCTTCAATATTTTTGGTTCTCTAAGAAACTATACTTAGCCTGGCTGCAGACTGAAATGTTGTCCACAAAAGGCTTAACTTTGGATGGATATTTGTACTCTGCTACCCTTTAAGAAGTTAAAGATGAATACCACTAATCCCTTTGTTAAAAACAACCTTAATATATGGCACAAAGTACAGCAATGTCTGGGCGAATCCCCTGGATTATCCAGTTTCACACCAATTTGGGGCAATGACAATTTCACACCTGGTAAAGAATGGCCAAGAAAAGGTATTGTTAAAGTAATAGACAATGAAAAAGGGCTCATGTCATTTGAAGGACTAAAGGGAAACTTTAACTGACCACAAAAGCATTTTTTACAATACTTACAATTTAAGAAGCTTTATAAATTTTTTGAGGTGGCAGAACAGACTGCTCAGGTTGGGGTGTAGGGTTTGAGCATAGCCTGAAGGTATGGAGGGGCAGTTCCTCTTGCTGTTCCGTTGGTAAGCACCATGGTCTTGTAGTGGATGAGAGCTTCGACTGGAAACCAGTGGAGAGTCTGGAGGAGCGGGGTGACATGAGAGAACTTGGGAAGGTTGAAAACCATGTGTGCTGCTGCGTTCTAAGTAAGTTTCAGGGGTTTGATGGCACAAGCAGGGAGCCCAGCCAACAGCGAGTTGCAGTAGTCCAGACGGTAGATGACAAGTGCCTGGATTAGGACCTGTGCCGCTTTCTGCGTAAGGTAGGGTCGTACTCTGCGAATGTTGTAGAGCATGAACCTACAGGATCGGGTCACCGCTTCGGGTCACGCCAAGGTTCTTTGCACTCTGGGAGGAGGACACAATGGAGTTGTCAACCGTGATGGCAAGATCATGGAGCGGGCAGTCATTCCCAGGGAGGAAGAGCACCTCCGTCTTGCCGAGGTTCAGCTTGAGGTGGTGATCCGTCATCCACACTGATATGTCTGCCAGACTAGGACCTGCACCGCTTCCTGTGTGAAGTAGGGTCGTACTCTACGGATGTTGTAGAGCAGGAACCTACAGGAGCGGGTCACTGCTTTGATGTTTGCAGAGAAGACAGGGTGTTGTCAAGGGTCATGCCAAGGTTCTTTGCACTCTGGGAGGGCGTCACTGTGGAGTTGTCAACCATGACGGAGAGGTGTTTGAGCGGGCAGGCCTTCCCATTGAGGAAGAGCAGTTCTGTCTTGTCGAGGTTGAGCTTGAGGGGTGGGCTGACATCCAAGCTGAGATATCTGCCAGGCACGCAGAGATGCGTGTTGCCACCTGGGTATCAGAATGGGGGGAAGGAGAAAAGTAGTTGAGTGTCATTCGCATAGCAATGATGAGAGAGACCATGTGACGATATGACAGAGCCTTGGTGTATAGAGAGAAGAGAAGAGGATTTAGAACCGAGCCCTGGGGGACACCAGTGGTGATAGACAGTCACCTGGTATGAGCGGCCTGCCAGGTAGGATGCAATCCAAGAAAAATGAGAATTGTTTTATTTATTTCACCTTTATTTAACCAGGTAAGCCAGTTGAGAACAAGTTCTCATTTACAACTGCGACCTGGCCAAGATAAAGCAAAGCAGTGCGATTAAAAACAACAACACAGAGTTACATATGGGGTAAAACAAAACGTACAGTCAAAAAAATACAACAGAAAATATATATACAGTGTGTGCAAATTTAGCAAGTTATGGAGGTAAGGCAATAAATAGGCTATAGTGAAAATAATTATAATAGTATTAACACTGGAATGATAGATGTGCAAGAGATGATGTGCAAATAGAGATACTGGGGTGCAAATTAGCAAAATAAATAACAATGTAAATTACAATATAGGGATGAGGTAGTTGGGTGGGCTAATTTCAGATGGGCTGTGTACAGGTGCAGTGATCGGTAATGTGCTCTGACAACTGATGCTTAAAGTTAGTGAGGGAGATAAGAGTCTCCAGCTTCAGAGATTTTTGCAATTTGTTCCAGTCATTGGCAGCAGAGAACTGGAAGGAATGGCGGCCAAAGGAGGTGTTGGCTTTGGGAATGACCAGTGAGATATACCTGCTGGAGCGCAGACTACGGGTGGGTGCTGCTATGGTGACCAATGAGCTAAGATAAGGCAGGGATTTGCCTAGCAGTGATTTATAGATGGCCTGGAGCCAGTGGGTTTGGTGACGAATATGTAGTGAGGGCCAGCCAACGAGAGCGTACAGGTCACAGTGGTGGGTAGTGTATGGGGCTTTGGAGACAAAATGGATGGCACTGTGATAGACTACATCCAATTTGCTGAGTAGAGTGTTGGAGGCTATTTTGTAAATGACATCGCCGAAGTCAAGGATCGGTAGGATAGTCAGTTTTACGAGGGCATGTTTGGCAGCATGAGTGAAGGAGGCTTTGTTGCGAAATAGGAAGCCGATTTCTAGATTTCACTTTGGATTGGAGATGCTTAATGTGAGTCTGGAAGGAGAGTTTACAGTCTAACCAGACACCTAGGTATTTCTAGTTGTCCACATACTCTAGGTCAGAACCGCCGAGAGTAGTGATTCTAGTCGGGTGGGCGGGTGCCAGCAGCGTTCGATTGAAGAGCATGCATTTAGTTTTACTAGTGTTTAAGATCAGTTGGAGGCTACGGAAGGAGTGTTGTATGGCATTGAAGCTCATTTGGAGGTTTGTTAACACAGTGTCCAGTGAAGGGCCAGATGTATACAAAATGGTGTCGTCTGCGTAGAGGTGGATCTGAGAGTCACCAGCAGCAAGAGCGACATCATTGATATACACAGAGAATAGAGTCGGCCCGAGAATTGAACCCTGTGGCACCCCCATAGAGACTGCCAGAGGTCCAGACAACAGGCCCTCCAATTTGACACATTGAACTCTATCTGAGAAGTAGTTGGTGAACCAGGCGAGGCAGTCATTTGAGAAACCAAGGCTATTTAGTCTGCCAATAAGAATGTGGTGGTTGACAGAGTCGAAAGCCTTGGCCAGGTCGATGATGACGGTTGCACAGTACTGTCTATTATCGGTCGCGGTTATAATATCGTTTAGGACCTTGAGCGTGGCTGAGGTGCACCCATGACCAGCTCGGAAACCGAATGAGAGTTAAATGTAATTTGCTGAGATTATCCCTAAACTTTGCATCCTAAATCTTTACCCAGAGATTATCTCTTTAATGGTTGACCTCTGTCTATTACAAGCTAGAAGTTCAATTGCTCTCCACTGGAAGTACAGTGCATTCGGAAAGTATTCAGACCCCTTTACTTTTTCCACATTGTGTTACGTTACAGCCTTATTCTAAAATGGATGAAATAGTTTTTAATTTTATTTTTTCCTCATCAATCTACACACAGTACCCTATAATGACAGTCAAAATAGGTTTCTATAATTTTTTGCACATTTTATAAAAAATTTAAAACAGAAATATCACATTTACATAAATATTCAGACCCTTTACTCAGTACTTTGTTGAAGCACCTTTGGCAGTGATTACAGCCTCGAGTCTTCTTGGGTATGATACTACAAGCTTGGCACACCTGTATTTGGGGAGTTTCTCCCAGTCTTCTCTGCAGATCCTCTCAAGCTCTGTCAGGTTGGATGGGGAGCGTCGCTGCACAGCTATTTTCAGGTCTCTCCAGAGATGTTCGATCGGGTTCAAGTCCGGGCTCTGGCTGGGCCACTCAAGGACATTCAGAGACTTGTCCCGAAGCCACTCCTGCGTTGTTTTGGCTGTGTGCTTAGGGTTGTTGTCCTGTTGGAAGGTGAACCGTCGCCCCAGTCTGAGGTCCTGAGCGTTCTGGAGCAGGTTTTCATCAAGGATCTCTCTGTACTTTGCTCCGTTCATCTTTTCCCTCAATCCTGACTAGTCTCCCAGTCCCTGCTGCTGAAAAACACCCCACAGCATGATACTGCCAACGCCATGCTGCACCGTAGGGATGGTGCCAGGTTTCCTCCAGACATGACGCTTGGCATGGGTTAGTGCTGGATGTTTTGGGGTTAGTGCTGGGTGTTTTTGGGTTAGTGCTGGATGTTTTTGGGTTAGTGCTGGATGTTTTTGGGTTAGTGCTGGATGTTTTTGGGTTAGTGCTGGATGTTTTTGGGTTAGTGCTGGATGTATTGGGGTTAGTGCTGGATGTTTTTGGGTTTGGGTTAGTGCTGGATGTTTTTGGGTTTGGGTTAGTGCTGGATGTCTTGGGGTTTGGGTTAGTGCTGGATGTCTTGGGGTTTGGGTTAGTGCTGGATGTTTTTGGGTTAGTGTTAGTGCTGGATGTTTTTGGGTTAGTGTTAGTGCTGGGTGTTTTTGGGTTAGGGTTAGTGCTGGGTGTTTTTGGGTTAGTGCTGGGTGTTTTTGGGTTAGTGCTGGGTGTTTTTGGGTTAGTGCTGGGTGTTTTTGGGATAGTGCTGAATGTTTTTGGGTTAGGGTTAGTGCTGGGTGTTTTTGGGTTAGTGCTGGGTGTTTTTGGGTTAGTGCTGGGTGTTTTTGGGATAGTGCTGAATGTTTTTGGGTTAGGGTTAGTGCTGGGTGTTTTTGGGTTAGTGCTGGGTGTTTTGGGGTTAGTGCTGGGTGTTTTTGGGATAGTGCTGAATGTTTTTGGGTTAGGGTTAGTGCTGGGTGTTTTGGGGTTAGTGCTGGGTGTTTTGGGGTAAAAAAAAAATGGTTTACCTTTTCTCTAAATAAGCTTTGTTCTACAATTTAAAGGTAAAATAGTAAAATACACTGCATTTCAAACAGTCAGCAATAATCTAATGAATTCAGGGCTTGTGAAATTATACCCAGGCTGAATATAAGCCTTCATAACCATAAGACCCACTAATAATTATTGTATCAAAAATAGTTTTTCCTGCTTTTCTGCAATAATCACTGATCTGGCTTTCAAGTCAGTCTATGAAAATGCCCCTTTTGTTCCAAATCTAACCAGAACCATGCATAATGACACATTAACTAATAATGTAGCAGACATTATAGAACATTAACACAGGTCTCATAAACACTCTCTCGTGCACAAGTCGATGTTCTAGTGAGGCGCCAGCTAATATGTATATTTCAAGTTTATTTGCTAGCTAACAAGGCAGAACGGTTGAATTGTTATGAACACACCCTTCTGTCCATCTCCAACTGTTTGAACAGCATGTTAGCCTGTCCACTTTGTTCAGATGTTGAAATCAAGTGAGAGAACGAGTTGCTAATTAATTATAGAATTGTTTCATGCTTATTGCACATTTATGAAGCAAGGACTAGACAGCTAGTATAACAGTCTTTGGCTAAAATACTGCTAGCGGGAACTTTTAACGCAATGCTGCGTGTGACAAACATTTTGAGGAGTTGAGACATAAACAGGGTAGCGTTAGAAGGGTTAACTTCTCCTCCATTACAAATGTCTCAATGTGTTTCGGTGTCCATATGACCGATTCTGTTGGACCAAACCTCGAATGCACACAGCGAGTTGAAACCATTAGTCAGAGAGGAAGAAGCGGTCGCTCGTCTTTGGCAGGGGGAGGGGCTTGGGTTGTGTGTTTTGTGTATAAACTGAGAGGAAGAAGCGGTCGCTCGTCTTTGTTGTTGTGAGTGGCAGGGGGAGGGGCTTGGGTTGTGTGTTTTGTGTATAAACTGAGAGGAAGAGGCGACGCAAGAGGATTCACTCTCCTCAAAATCTGTCCAATGCGTTTCTAAGGGCCTGTTTTGGACCTAAGCTTGTCGCCTGCCTTACCGCCTTTGGGACAACGATATTGTTAGGGCGGAGACATGATCATCTCCTCATTATATACAGCTCTCTGGTGTAAATGGGGAGGTGCAGAGCACAGAAGGAGTGAAGGAGACGAGACTAGATCTCTGGTGTAAATGGGGAGGTACACAGTACAGAAGGAGTGAAGGGGAGGAGACCAGATCTCTGGTGTAAATGGGGAGGTGTAGAGTACAGAAGGAGTGAAGGAGACGAGACTAGATCTCTGGTGTAAATGGGGAGGTACACAGTACAGAAGGAGTGAAGGGGAGGAGACCAGATCTCTGGTGTAAATGGGGAGGTGTAGAGTACAGAAGGAGTGAAGGAGACGAGACTAGATCTCTGGTGTAAATGGGGAGGTACACAGTACAGAAGGAGTGAAGGGGAGGAGACCAGATCTCTGGTGTAAATGGGGAGGTGTAGAGTACAGAAGGAGAGGAGACCAAAAAGACAGGAGAACAAGCGGACATCAATGCAAAAAAATAAAATAATAATGTATGCAGGCATTTGGAATATCGCGCAAAAACATACATTCGAAATAATCCAATTAATTTGATATCGCCCAGCCCTACTCCGACATTCCGGTGCAAGGCCTCGTTATTAGGTCAGGGCCAGCGTAATCAGGAGGGAGATTCCAGGTAACAACTCTGGATGTTAGTGGTCCAACATTCCCTCCAGCTGGTAAGATCTCTGGATGTTAGTGGTCCAACATTCCCTCCAGCTTCCCAGATCAGATCCCCCTCTGTAACATTACCTGTGGACTGAACCCTCCTGGGAGTGTTATCATACTGAACCCTCCTGGGAGTGATATCATACTGAACCCTCCTGGGAGTGATATCATACTGAACCCTCCTGGGAGTGATATCATACTGAACCCTCCTGGGAGTGATATCATACTGAACCCTCCTGGGAGTGATATCATACTGAACCCTCCTGGGAGTGATATCATACTGAACCCTCCTGGGAGTGATATCATACTGAACCCTCCTGGGAGTGATATCATACTGAACCCTCCTGGGAGTGATATCATACTGAACCCTCCTGGGAGTGTTATCATACTGAACCCTCCTGGGAGTGATATCATACTGAACCCTCCTGGGAGTGATATCATACTGAACCCTCCTGGGAGTGTTATCATACTGAACCCTCCTGGGAGTGATATCATACTGAACCCTCCTGGGAGTGATATCATACTGAACCCTCCTGGGAGTGATATCATACTGAACCCTCCTGGGAGTGATATCATACTGAACCCTCCTGGGAGTGATATCATACTGAACCCTCCTGGGAGTGATATCATACTGAACCCTCCTGGGAGTGATATCATACTGAACCCTCCTGGGAGTGTTATCATACTGAACCCTCCTGGGAGTGATATCATACTGAACCCTCCTGGGAGTGATATCATACTGAACCCTCCTGGGAGTGATATCATACTGAACCCTCCTGGGAGTGATATCATACTGAACCCTCCTGGGAGTGATATCATACTGAACCCTCCTGGGAGTGATATCATACTGAACCCTCCTGGGAGTGATATCATACTGAACCCTCCTGGGAGTGATATCATACTGAACCCTCCTGGGAGTGATATCATACTGAACCCTCCTGGGAGTGATATCATACTGAACCCTCCTGGGAGTGATATGATACATTTCTGAAAATATGTGGATTCATTCATGCCTGAGTATAAAGGCTTAGCTATGTCAGCATGTTGACACATACTTTTCCGAAGTTAAAATATTCTACAAATATGTAAGTGGGTGCACACGCATCAGGTGCTAATCTTGAACGTATCTCACCCCAGATATCTCCCTGGACTCATACGGTGGCAGGAGGTCCGGATTGGATGCATGTAGAAACTCCCATTATGGAGAATATCCTAGCTCTATATATGAAATGAAGGTATATCTGGAGCATGTCTACTCCTTGTATCTAATAAAATATGTAGATGAAGATATCCCCTCATATTGACCATTTCACCCAGTGGTGTGTGTTGGGGAGACAGACAGAGAAAGGGACAGTGTGAAATGACTATTGATCCGTAACTATTGATCTTTGTCTAAAGTGAGAAACACAAGGACAGGAGAACAGGTTGTTTTGCAACAGGGTGTCGATAAAGTTTCTGAATGTTGCTCCATCGGCGTTCCTTGGCCTGGATCAGGCTGTCAATTAAAGCTTTTGAATGTTGCCCCGTCGGCGTTCCTTGGCCTGGATCAGGCTGTCAATTAAAGCTTTTGAATGTTGCCCCGTCGGCGTTCCCTGACATTTACATCTCATTAGCATAACAGAGGTGTCATGACACAGCCGTGACTGGTAACTTTTTATTCTGTTTAGTCATTTTTTGTTTTCAGAGGGGGGTCAAATCAAAGATATCCCCCCCCTCAGTCCCTCACCTACCCGACCCGAAGAAAGCATGCCTCCCACCCCTTCCCTTGTTAAATACAGTTGGTAGAGCATGGCGTTTGCAACGCCAGGGTTGTGGGTTCGATTTCCACGGGGGACAATTAGGATTCCATAATCTCGAGTCTTCTTGGGTATGACGCTACAAGCTTGGCACACCTGTATTTGGGGAGTTTCTCCCGTTCTTCGTTGCAGATCTTCTCAAGCTCTGTCAGGTTGGATGGGGAGCGTCGCTGTACAGATATTTTCAGTTCTCTCCAGAGATGTTTGATCGGGTTCAAGTCCGGACTCTGGCTGGGCCACTCAAGGACATTCATTCAGAGACTTGTCCCGAAGCCACTCCTGCATTGTCTTGGCTGTGTGCTTAGGGTCGTTGTCCTGTTGGAAGGTGAACCTTCGCCCCAGTCTGATGTCCTGAGCGCTCTGGAGCAGGTTTTCATCAAGGATCTCTCTGTACTTTGCTCCGTTCATCTTTCCCTCGATCCTGACTAGTCTCCCAGTCCCTGCTGCTGAAAAACATCCCCACAGCATGATGCTGCCACCACTATGCTTCACCGTAGGGATGGTGCCAGGTTTCATCCAGATGTGACGCTTGGCATTCAGGCCAAAAGAGTTCAATCTTGGTTTTATCAGACCAGAGAATCTTGTTTCTCATGGTCTGAGAGTCCTTTAGGTGCCTTTTGTCAAACTCCAAGCGGGCTGTCATTTGCCTTTTACTGAGTAGTGGCTTCCGTCTGGCCACTCTACCATAATGGCCTGATTGGTGGAGTGCTGCAGAGATGGTTGTCCTTCTGGAAGGTTCTCCCATCTCCACAGACAAATTCTGGAGCTCTGTCAGAGTGACCATCAGGTTCTTGGTCACCTCCCCGACCAAGGCCCTTCTCCCCCGATTGCTCCGTTTGGCCGGGCGGCCAGCTCTAGGAAGAGTCTTGGTGGTTCCAAACTTCTTCCATTTAAGAATGATGGAGGCCACTGTGTTCTTGGGGACCTTCTTCAATGCTGCAGAAATGTTTTGGTACCCTTCCCCAGATCTGTGCCTCGACACAATGCTGTCTCCGAGTTTTACGAACAATTCCTTCGACCTCATGGCTTGGTTTTGCTCTGACATGCACTGTCAACTGTGGGACCTTATATAGACAGGTGTGTACCTTTCCAAATCATGTCCAATCAATTGAATTTACCACAGGTGGACTCTAATCTAGTTGTAGAAACATCTCAAGGATGATCAATGGAAACAAGATGCACCTGAGCTCAATTTTGAGTCTCATAGCAAAGGGTCTGAATACTTATGTAAATAAGAAAAATTTAAATAAGAAAACATGTATTTAATCCATTTTAGAATATGGCTGTAACGTAACGTGGAAAAAGTGAAGGGGTCTGAATACTTTCTGAATGCACTGTAAGGAATTTGAAATAATTTATACTTTTACTTTTGATACATAAGTATATTTTAGCAATTACATTTACTTTTAGTACTTAAGTATATTTAAAACCAAATACTTTGACTTTTACTCAAGTAGTATTTTACTGGGTGACGCATTTTCTATTAAGGTACAGCATCTTTACTTTTACTCAAGTATTACAATTGGGTACTTTTTCCACTACTGGAAAAAATGGAGGCGTAGATATTAGTATGAAATCAATTAGTTAGAATGATTTGTGCCTGTTTGAGTAGAAAGTGTACTCTTTTTAGTAAATGCTGGAGAGCCTTGGTTGCGTGTGGATTGTAGTTGGTTGGTCTTATTAGAGAATCAGAACACGTTAGAGCAAATTTAATAAAGGCAGTTTTCTTTTCATTATGGATCAATTTAAGGAAGGTGATTCTGCCGTCTTGGTCTTTACCAAGGACGGTGATTTTAGAGTTTCTTATGTATCATTATGAAAACACCTTTTAGTTTTGTTTGGGGCTGATGGGGAAAAAAGCAGCCAGTTTGTATAAATGGTTCTCTATTCTATGTGAGTCCTTTTGGAGTAGGGGTGTTTCCTGGGGCATTACTTATATCAATGTGGTCTCTTGCCAGGATATAAAGACAGCTGGAGTGTTTAATAGGTGATATTTAAGCCTTTCAAATACCGAGAGAGTAGCTAGCGTTGCCATTGTTTGAAAATGAAAAGAATGTATTATTAATGATGTAATTGTTATCTTTAGTGTTAATAAGGATGTGACCCACAGGGAAACCCACCCAATATAACAAATGTCTCATTGTTGTTATTGTTAGTGGGGGTATTTTTGTAATAATCATATTTTTTTGTTTGTTGCTTTTGCCCAATCTGTTTGGGTGGGCCTGGCTCCCCAGTGGGTGGGCCTGTGTCCACCCAGGCCCACCCATACCTACGCCCCTGGTCTAAATTACCTTAAACATATATATATATATATTTTTTTTTTATATAGGAATTGTGTGGAAGCCCATATGGGACTGGCCATATATCCTAAACAGTTCAGCCCATATGGGACTGGCCATATATCCTAAACAGTTCAGCCCATATGGGACTGGCCATATATCCTAAACAGTTCAGCCCATAGGGATGCAATGTGCTGTATCCCCACAAGGAAGCAACCCCGGTACGGCACTTCAATATACACTGAGTTTACAAAACACTAAGGCGTTGAAAGCGTTCCACAGGGATGCTGGCCCACGTTGACCCCGATGCTTTCCCACAGTCGTCAAGTTGCCTGGATGATGTCCTTTGGATGCTGGCCCACGTTGACCCCGATGCTTTCCCACAGTCGTCAAGTTGCCTGGATGATGTCCTTTGGATGCTGGCCCACGTTGACCCCGATGCTTTCCCACAGTCGTCAAGTTGGCTGGATGATGTCCTTTGGATGCTGGCCCACGTTGACCCCAATGCTTTCCCACAGTCGTCAAGTTGGCTGGATGATGTCCTTTGGATGCTGGCCCACGTTGACCCCGATGCTTTCCCACAGTCGTCAAGTTGGCTGGATGATGTCCTTTGGGTGCTGGCCCACGTTGACCCCGATGCTTTCCCACAGTCGTCAAGTTGGCTGGATGATGTCCTTTGGATGCTGGCCCACGTTGACCCCGATGCTTTCCCACTGTCGTCAAGTTGGCTGGATGATGTCCTTTGGGTGGTGGACCATTCTTGATACACGCAGGAAACTGTTGAGCGGCGTGGAAAAACCCAGCAGCGTTGCAGTTCTTGACACAAACCGGTGATTATGACACAAATATTAGGTACAAAAGTAAACTTAGCAACATGTAGTAGTATATTTTTATTCTACTGTGGCAATGTTTGACTTTGGGTCGCTGTAGACGACAGTCTGCTCCTTTCTGCCCTCCACAGCCCAGTGGATAAGCCTCTCCCTGAAGTGGTGGGTTCTGCTTTGACCTCTTGCAGAAGATTTGTTTGTACTGCAAGTCTCCTGGAAAGACATAAAGACTGATCATGAGGATGTGTAACCAGGGCTCTAAATAAATAAATAAAAACATTTAATTGGCAGCACCGGTGCTCCCAACATAAAAAAGTTAGGAGCAGTACATGAAATTTAGGAGCACCATAATTTTTTTATTTTTATTTTTTATTGATTGAGATAGTCTATCTGAATTCTAGCCACTTTTGAAGCACATGTTATACTCTAGAAACTAATATGTAAAACTGTAAAGACATTTAGTTTATTATAAAAGCAAATTGTTGATATGAATACCTGTCATGGAAATTAGTCATTTGTGGAACATTAGATTTCTACATTGTGTGTGTAAAAGCACAATTTTCCTATTCAATCAATCAATCAATCAATCAAATGTATTTATAAAGCCCTTTTTACATCAGCAGATGTCACAAAGTGCTATACAGAAACCCAGCCTAAAACCCCGAACAGCAAGCAATGCAGATGTAGAAGCATTGAGATGCATTAAATTGTACACTGTCTCTTTAAAAACGTCAGTTTTGTGATGACATAAAGAGTTGTGTCCAGTCACTGCTATGATAACGACAGTTTTGTGATGACATAAAGAGTTGTGTCCAGTCACTGCTATGATAAAGACAGGTTTGTGATGTCATAAAGAGTTGTGTCCAGTCACTGCTATGATAACGACAGTTTTGTGATGTCATAAAGAGTTGTGTCCAGTCACTGCTATGATAAAGACAGGTTTGTGATGTCATAAAGAGTTGTGTCCAGTCACTGCTATGATAACGACAGTTTTGTGATGTCATAAAGAGTTGTGTCCAGTCACTGCTATGATAAAGACAGGTTTGTGATGTCATAAAGAGTTGTGTCCAGTCACTGCTATGATAAAGACAGGTTTGTGATGTCATAAAGAGTTGTGTCCAGTCACTGCTATGATAACGACAGGTTTGTGATGTCATAAAGAGTTGTGTCCAGTCACTGCTATGATAAGGACAGTACAGTATGTAGGGTTTAGAAACTCTGTGCTGTGATCATTGACCTGCTGAAGAAGCTATCCCTTTTCCTTTCTGTCTGTCCTCCCCAAACGATTGGATATACTGGGCAAGTTTCCAGGTTGATAGCTAGCCAGCCAACGAGGTAACATGACTGAACAAAGTGTAAATGATGTGTGCGTAGTTATAGAATGGTCAGATCTTTTGACCTGGTTGGGCTAGAAGCAAACCATATTCGCTGTGGTAATGGTGCAACCATGACGCTATCAAATCTGCACATGCTTTTGTCTCTAGGGTACTTGGAAACAACGGTACAGCGAAGCCTTATCATTACAACAATTATTATCTGGGCGATTTTTTTTTTTTTTTTTTTTTCTCCAAGTCACACAGTGCTCCCAAAATAAAACTCCTGGTCACACAGCAAACTATTTAATCACATAGGCAACCAAATTGGTCACACTTTAGATCCCAGTGTGTAACCATACAAGAAACCATATTAATCTGTAAACGATAAAGGGTGCAGTAGACTGGTACAGTGGGGGAAAAAAGTATTTAGTCAGCCACCAATTGTGCAAGTTCTCCCACTTAAAAAGATGAGAGAGGCCTGTAATTTTCATCATAGGTACACGTCAACTATGACAGACAAATTGAGGAAAAACAATCCAGAAAATCACATCGTAGGATTTTTAATGAATTTATTTGCAAATTATGGTGGAAAATAAGTATTTGGTCAATAACAAAAGTTTCTCAATACTTTGTTATATACCCTTTGTTGGCAATGACACAGGTCAAACGTTTTCTGTAAGTCTTCACAAGGTTTTCACACATTGTTGCTGGTATTTTGGCCCATTCCTCCATGCAGATCTCCTCTAGAGCAGTGATGTTTTGGGGCTGTCGCTGGGCAACACGGACTTTCAACTCCCTCCAAAGATTTTCTATGGGGTTGAGATCTGGAGACTGGTTAGGCCACTCCAGGACCTTGAAATGCTTCTTACGAAGCCACTCCTTCGTTGCCCGGGCGGTGTGTTTGGATCATTGTCATGCTGAATGACCCAGCCACGTTTCATTTTCAATGCCCTTGCTGATGGAAGGAGGTTTTCACTCAAAATCTCACGATACATGGCCCCATTCATTATTTCCTTTACACGGATCAGTCATCCTGGTCCCTTTGCAGAAAAACAGCCCCAAAGCATGATGTTTCCACCCCCATACTTCACAGTAGGTATGG
Source organism: Coregonus clupeaformis (assembly GCF_020615455.1). NCBI lineage: Eukaryota > Metazoa > Chordata > Actinopteri > Salmoniformes > Salmonidae > Coregonus > Coregonus clupeaformis. The sequence continues at coordinate 122,400 of NW_025534407.1, read as the reverse complement.
TGTTCTTTGGATGCAACTCAGCATTCTTTGTCCTCCAAACACGACGAGTTGAGTTTTTACCAAAAAGTTATATTTTGGTTTCATCTGACCATATGACATTCTCCCAATCCTCTTCTGGATCATCCAAATGCACTCTAGCAAACTTCAGACGGGCCTGGACATGTACTGGCTTAAGCAGGGGCACTGCAGGATTTGAGTCCCTGGCGGCGTAGTGTGTTACTGATGGTAGGCTTTGTTACTTTGGTCCCAGCTCTCTGCAGGTCATTCACTAGGTCCCCCCGTGTGGTTCTGGGATTTTTGCTCACCGTTCTTGTGATCATTTTGACCCCACGGGGTGAGATCTTGCGTGGAGCCCCCAGATCGAGGGAGATTATCAGTGGTCTTGTATGTCTTCCATTTCCTAATAATTGCTCCCACAGTTGATTTCTTCAAACCAAGCTGCTTACCTATTGCAGATTCAGCCTTCCCAGCCTGGTGCAGGTCTACAATTTTGTTTCTGGTGTCCTTTGACAGCTCTTTGGTCTTGGCCATAGTGGAGTTTGGAGTGTGACTGTTTGAGGTTGTGGACAGGTCTTTTATACTGATAACAAGTTCAAACAGGTGCCATTAATACAGGTAACGAGTGGAGGACAGAGGAGCCTCTTAAAGAAGAAGTTAAAGGTCTGTGAGAGCCAGAAATCTTGCTTGTTTGTATGTGACCAAATACTTATTTTCCACCATAATTTGCAAATAAATTCATAAAAAATCCAGCAATGTGATTTTCTGGAAAAAAAATTCTCAATTTGTCTGTCATAGTTGACGTGTACCTATGATGAAAATTACAGGCCTCTCTCATCTTTTTAAGTGGGAGAACTTGCACAATTGGTGGCTGACTAAATACTTTTTTTCCCCACTGTATGTGTTTTGTTCCACTCAGAGTCAATAATGGGGCATTGAGATGGGCTGTTAGAAAAGATGTGAAAAGGTTGAGGGGTTGGCTTGACTTGTAGACAGTCTAGTCGTGTGTTGTTGTGTATGAGCGCCTTAGGTGCTAGCTTTGATAAAGTTTTCAGAAGGCTTTAGACTGGGGGTGAGCCTTGGCCCAGACCAGATGTCCCACCTGAAACTGCGCTGGTCTGGTGGGTGTTGTAGTGTCTGGCTGGTCTGGTGGGTGTTGTAGTGTCTGGCTGGTCTGTTTTGGGCCAGTCCCGCTTTCTTCCTAACCTCCTCTTCAATGTGAGTTTTGCTGTCTCTGAGGGGAAAAAGCTCCACCCACTTTGTGAAATAGTCCACAATCACAAGTAGAACGACATTTCCCTTCTTGCTCTTGGGAAAAGGGTCCCATAAAGTCCATGCCCACCATGTGGCCTGCCTCCTCTACCTCTGTAGATTGCAGGAAACCAGCAGGTTTGCTTTCGGCAGGTTTGTATTTCTGACAGCTACTGCACTTGTTGACATGTTGCCAGACGTCTCTCCTGACAATCGGCCACCAAGCCACTTACGGGATCTTCAACAGGCTCTTCAGCCTTCTCAGGTGTGCCCCCAAGGAGCTGTTGTGGAAGTAATGAAGGAAGGTGCTGACAAGTTGCTTAGGCATGACCAGTTGGTACTTTGTTCCTTCTCCTTTGATAGGAACAGTCCTGTACAAAACGTCCTGTTGTACTTCCCATCCAATCCTGTCAGGCCGGTCATCATCTGGCTCTCCTCTTGCTTTCAATTCCTTCACACAGTCATTGTTGTTTTGAGCACGCGCAATCTCTGCGAGGGATGTCGGCAGATCAGAGGCACAAGATGCTTGTTTTGATAGCCGCACAAGGATCCCTCACTGGGTTGTCTGAAGGCTCTGCAGCCCTTGAGAGAGCGTCTTCGACAACATTTCGTGCAAACTTCCACTTGGAACTGGAGCGGTTGCAGTCTTATTGTCCATCTGGTCCAGCCTCGAGGAAGTCTTGGGGGAATTGAATTAGATAGTGGAGCGTGATCAGTAAACACCACAAATGGAACTCCTTCCAAATAATGGCGCCACTTCTCAACTGCCCATACTACCGCAAGACACTCCTTTTCTGAGGTAGAGTACTTGTGCTCTGCCCCTTTCAGACCTCTGGAGGCACATGCTATGACCCTCTCATCCCCATTTGGTTTTCTGTCAGGACTGCGCCAAGACCCACATCGCTGGCGGCCGTGTATACCTTAAAAGACAGGTCAGGTTGTGAGAGAACCGGGGCCTTTTCTAGGGCGATCTTTAGCTGGTCCATACTCTGCTGTCATTTCTCTGTCCTTTCCCACTTCACTCCTTACGTCTTGAGGTTGTTCAATGGAGCGCCAAGGTCAACAAATGCGGGGTATACATTTGTGATACCAGCCCCAGGAACCTCTGGAGAGTTGGTAGGTCCTCTGGATTTATTTCCACCCCTTTCCTTGAGACAAGGAACTTCAGCTGGGCCTTCAGGAAATGGCATTTCTTCATGTTCAATATCAAGTTGGCATCATGGAGTTTGCTGAAAACAGCATTGAGGTCAGTCACATGCTGCCGCTTGTTGGGGGAGTAGACTATGATGCCATCTCGTGGGCTTCTCTTTGCTCTTCTCATCCATCTCAACTTGCCAGTAGCCAGACTGGAGGTACAGGGCTCTAAACCAAGTGGCACCATGCAAGGTAGGATGCAGGTAGCCTAGTGGTTAAGAGCGTTGGGCCAGTAATCGAAAGGTCGCTGGTTCGAATCCCCAAGCCGACTAGTTGAAAAATCTGTTGATGTGCCCTTGAGCAAGGCACTTAATGCCAATTGCTCCTGTAAGTCGCTTTGGAAAAGAGCGTCTGCTAAAAATAAATAAACAAATATCAAACACAACAATGCTGGAATGTCAGGAGGAGGAGAGAGCTGTCAGGAGGAGGAGAGAGCTGTCAGGAGGAGGAGAGAGCTGTCAAGAGGAGGAGAGAGCTGTCAGGAGGAGGAGAGAGCTGTCAGGAGGAGGAGAGAGCTGTCAGGAGGAGGAGAGAGCTGTCAGGAGGAGGAGAGAGCTGTCAGGAGGAGGAGAGAGCTGTCAAGAGGAGGAGAGAGCTGTCAAGAGGAGGAGAGAGCTGTCAAGAGGAGGAGAGAGCTGTCAAGAGGAGGAGAGAGCTGTCAAGAGGAGGAGAGAGCTGTCAAGAGGAGGAGAGAGCTGTCAAGAGGAGGAGAGAGCTGTCAAGAGGAGGAGAGAGCTGTCAAGAGGAGGAGAGAGCTGTCAAGAGGAGGAGAGAGCTGTCAAGAGGAGGAAAGAGCTGTCAAGAGGAGGAGAGAGCTGTCAAGAGGAGGAGAGAGCTGTCAAGAGGAGGAGAGAGCTGTCAAGAGGAGGAGAGAGCTGTCAAGAGGAGGAGAGAGCTGTCAAGAGGAGGAGAGAGCTGTCAGGAGGAGGAGGAGAGAGCTGTCAGGAGGAGGAGGAGAGAGCTGTCAGGAGGAGGAGGAGAGAGCTGTCAGGAGGAGGAGGAGAGAGCTGTCAGGAGGAGGAGGAGAGAGCTGTCAGGAGGAGGAGGAGAGAGCTGGAATGTCAGGAGGAGGAGAGAGCTGGAATGTCAGGAGGAGGAGAGAGCTGGAATGTCAGGAGGAGGAGAGAGCTGTCATGTTAGTCGGAGGAGAGAGCTGTCATGTTAGTCGGAGGAGAGAGCTGTCATGTCAGTCGGAGGAGAGAGCTGTCATGTCAGTCGGAGGAGAGAGCTGTCATGTTAGTCGGAGGAGAGAGCTGTCATGTTAGTCGGAGGAGAGAGCTGTCATGTTAGTCGGAGGAGAGAGCTGTCATGTTAGTCGGAGGAGAGAGCTGTCATGTTAGTCGGAGGAGAGAGCTGTCATGTTAGTCGGAGGAGAGAGCTGTCATGTTAGTCGGAGGAGAGAGCTGTCATGTTAGTCGGAGGAGAGAGCTGTCATGTTAGTCGGAGGAGAGAGCTGTCATGTTAGTCGGAGGAGAGAGCTGTCATGTTAGTCGGAGGAGAGAGCTGTCATATTAGGAGGAGGAGAGAGCTGGAATGTCAGGAGGAGGAGAGAGCTGTTAGGAGGAGGAGAGAGCTGTCATGTTAGTCGGAGGAGAGAGCTGTCATGTTAGTCGGAGGAGAGAGCTGTCATGTTAGTCGGAGGAGAGAGCTGGAATGTTAGGAGGAGGAGAGAGCTGGAATGTTAGGAGGAGGAAAGAGCTGTCAGGAGGAGGAGAGAGCTGTCAGGAGGAGGAGAGAGCTGTCATGTTAGTCGGAGGAGAGAGCTGTCATGTTAGTCGGAGGAGAGAGCTGTCATGTTAGTCGGAGGAGAGAGCTGTCATGTTAGTCGGAGGAGAGAGCTGGAATGTTAGGAGGAGGAGAGAGCTGTCAGGAGGAGGAGAGAGCTGTCATGTTAGGAGGAGGACAGAGCTGTTAGGAGGAGGAGAGAGCTGTCATGTTAGGAGGAGGAGAGAGCTGTAATGTCAGGAGGAGGAGAGAGCTGTTAGGAGGAGGAGAGAGCTGTAATGTCAGGAGGAGGAGAGAGCTGTAATGTTAGGAGGAGGAGAGAGCTGTAATGTTAGGAGGAGGAGAGAGCTGGAATGTTAGGAGGAAGAGAGAGCTGTCATGTTAGGAGGAGGAGAGAGCTGTCATGTTAGGAGGAGGACAGAGCTGTAATGTTAGGAGGAGGAGAGAGCTGTCAGGAGGAGGAGAGAGCTGTCATGTTAGGAGGAGGAGAGAGCTGTCAGGAGGAGGAGAGAGCTGTCATGTTAGTCGGAGGAGAGAGCTGTCATGTTAGTCGGAGGAGAGAGCTGTCATGTTAGTCGGAGGAGAGAGCTGTCAGGAGGAGGAGGAGGAGAGAGCTGGAATGTCAGGAGGAGGAGAGAGCTGGAATGTCAGGAGGAGGAGAGAGCTGTCATGTTAGTCGGAGGAGAGAGCTGTAATGTTAGTCGGAGGAGAGAGCTGTCAGGAGGAGGAGGAGGAGAGAGCTGGAATGTCAGGAGGAGGGGAGAGCTGGAATGTCAGGAGGAGGAGAGAGCTGGAATGTTAGGAGGAGGAGAGAGCTGTCATGTTAGGAGGAGGAGAGAGCTGTCATGTTAGTCGGAGGAGAGAGCTGTCATGTTAGTCGGAGGAGAGAGCTGTCATGTTAGTCGGAGGAGAGAGCTGTCATGTTAGTCGGAGGAGAGAGCTGTCATGTTAGTCGGAGGAGAGAGCTGTCATGTTAGTCGGAGGAGAGAGCTGTCATGTTAGTCGGAGGAGAGAGCTGTCATGTTAGTCGGAGGAGAGAGCTGTTAGTCGGAGGAGAGAGCTGTCATGTTAGTCGGAGGAGAGAGCTGTCATGTTAGTCGGAGGAGAGAGCTGTCATGTTAGTCGGAGGACAGAGCTGTAATGTTAGGAGGAGGACAGAGCTATAATGTTAGGAGGAGGAGAGAGCTGTCATGTTAGGAGGAGGAGAGAGCTTATAGGAGGAGGAGAGAGCTGTCATGTTAGGAGGAGGAGAGAGCTGTTAGGAGGAGGAGAGAGCTGTAATGTCAGGAGGAGGAGAGAGCTGTAATGTTAGGAGGAGGAGAGAGCTGTAATGTTAGGAGGAGGAGAGAGCTGTAATGTTAGGAGGAGGAGAGAGCTGTCATGTTAGGAGGAGGAGAGAGCTGTCATGTTAGGAGGAGGACAGAGCTGTAATGTTAGGAGGAGGAGAGAGCTGTCAGGAGGAGGAGAGAGCTGTCATGTTAGGAGGAGGAGAGAGCTGTCAGGAGGAGGAGAGAGCTGTCATGTTAGTCGGAGGAGAGAGCTGTCATGTTAGTCGGAGGAGAGAGCTGTCATGTTAGTCGGAGGAGAGAGCTGTCATGTTAGTCGGAGGAGAGAGCTGTCATGTTAGTCGGAGGAGAGAGCTGTCATGTTAGTCGGAGGAGAGAGCTGTCATGTTAGGAGGAGGACAGAGCTGTAATGTTAGGAGGAGGAGAGAGCTGTCAGGAGGAGGAGAGAGCTGTCATGTTAGGAGGAGGAGAGAGCTGTCAGGAGGAGGAGAGAGCTGTCATGTTAGTCGGAGGAGAGAGCTGTCATGTTAGTCGGAGGAGAGAGCTGTCATGTTAGTCGGAGGAGAGAGCTGTCATGTTAGTCGGAGGAGAGAGCTGTCATGTTAGTCGGAGGAGAGAGCTGTCATGTTAGTCGGAGGAGAGAGCTGTCAGGAGGAGGAGGAGGAGAGAGCTGGAATGTCAGGAGGAGGAGAGAGCTGGAATGTCAGGAGGAGGAGAGAGCTGTCATGTTAGTCGGAGGAGAGAGCTGTAATGTTAGTCGGAGGAGAGAGCTGTCAGGAGGAGGAGGAGGAGAGAGCTGGAATGTCAGGAGGAGGAGAGAGCTGGAATGTCAGGAGGAGGGGAGAGCTGGAATGTCAGGAGGAGGAGAGAGCTGGAATGTTAGGAGGAGGAGAGAGCTGTCATGTTAGGAGGAGGAGAGAGCTGTCATGTTAGTCGGAGGAGAGAGCTGTCATGTTAGTCGGAGGAGAGAGCTGTCATGTTAGTCGGAGGAGAGAGCTGTCATGTTAGTCGGAGGAGAGAGCTGTCATGTTAGTCGGAGGAGAGAGCTGTCATGTTAGTCGGAGGAGAGAGCTGTCATGTTAGTCGGAGGAGAGAGCTGTCATATTAGGAGGAGGAGAGAGCTGGAATGTCAGGAGGAGGAGAGAGCTGTTAGGAGGAGGACAGAGCTGTAATGTTAGGAGGAGGACAGAGCTGTAATGTTAGGAGGAGGAGAGAGCTGTCATGTTAGGAGGAGGAGAGAGCTTTCATGTTAGTTGGAGGAGAGAGCTGTCATGTTAGTCGGAGGAGAGAGCTGTCATGTTAGTCGGAGGAGAGAGCTGTCATGTTAGTCGGAGGAGAGAGCTGTCATGTTAGTCGGAGGAGAGAGCTGTCATGTTAGTCGGAGGAGAGAGCTGTCATGTTAGTCGGAGGAGAGAGCTGTCATGTTAGTCGGAGGAGAGAGCTGGAATGTTAGTCGGAGGAGAGAGCTGGAATGTTAGTCGGAGGAGAGAGCTGTCAGGAGGAGGAGAGAGCTGTCATGTTAGGAGGAGGAGAGAGCTGTCAGGAGGAGGAGAGAGCTGTCATGTTAGTCGGAGGAGAGAGCTGTCATGTTAGTCGGAGGAGAGAGCTGTAATGTTAGTCGGAGGAGAGAGCTATCATGTTAGTCGGAGGAGAGAGCTGTAATGTTAGGAGGAGGAGAGAGCTGTCATGTTAGTCGGAGGAGAGAGCTATCATGTTAGTCGGAGGAGAGAGCTGTCAGGTTAGGAGGAGGAGAGAGCTGTAATGTTAGGAGGAGGAGAGAGCTGGAATGTTAGGAGGAGTGATACTCAACCAGTCAGCTGAGCAACACAACACTTCCCTCCAATGCTCAACCAGTCCTCTATTCTCTCTCTGACAGGGTCTGGAGTCTGTGTGATTGACTACTGTCTTTCTTTCACTCCCCAGTCTCTGACTCTCAGACCAAAGCAGAGGAGAGGAGATGGTCTGGTCAGACCCAGTCCACCACCCCAACCCAGTCTAGTCAGACCCAGTCCACCACCCCAACCCTAACACTATCACCTGCTCCCAGCAACAATGCTGCTAACAAACCAGGTAACTAACCTTTCACTCTCTCTAGTTTCTCTCGCTTAGTCTCTCTGTAGGCCGTCATTGTAAATAAGAATTTGTTCTTAACTGACTTGCCTAGTTAAGTAAAGGTAAAATAAAATAAAAAAATAAAGTGGAATGCTCTCTTTTCCTGTGTGTGTGTGTGTGTGTAAATCTAGATATGAAGTGTGTGTGTGTGTGCCTGTGTGTGTGTGTGTAAATCTAGATCTGAAGTGTGTGTGTGCACCTGTGTGTTTCTGTGTGTGTTAGAGTTGCATTCTCTAAACGTTGTGTTTTATGTTACAGAGCCATTGGTCCTCAACATCGACGAGCGACAGAGACTGGCTCGGGAGCGTCGAGAGGAGAGGGAGAAACAGACCGGTGTGTATCCTGCAAACTGTTTGTGTGTTGTGACAGTCTTTTGGTGTGTGTTGTGCTCTTGAGCCAGCTGTCAGCATCATGTGAGTAAAGTATTTAAAAGACCTGAGCCAGCTGTCAGCATCATGTGAGTAAAGTATTTAAAAGACCTGAGCCAGCTGTCAGCATCATGTGAGTAAAGTATTTAAAAGACCTGAGCCAGCTGTCAGCATCATGTGAGTAAAGTATTTAAAAGACCTGAGCCAGCTGTCAGCATCATGTGAGTAAAGTATTTAAAAGACCTGAGCCTGCTGTCAGCATCATGTGAGTAAAGTATTTAAAAGACCTGAGCCTGCTGTCAGCATCATGTGAGTAAAGTATTTAAAAGACCTGAGCCAGCTGTCAGCATCATGTGAGTAACGTATTTAAAAGACCTGAGCCAGCTGTCAGCATCATGTGAGTAAAGTATTTAAAAGACCTGAGCCTGCTGTCAGCATCATGTGAGTAAAGTATTTAAAAGACCTGAGCCAGCTGTCAGCATCATGTGAGTAAAGTATTTAAAAGACCTGAGCCAGCTGTCAGCATCATGTGAGTAAAGTATTTAAAAGACCTGAGCCTGCTGTCAGCATCATGTGAGTAAAGTATTTAAAAGACCTGAGCCTGCTGTCAGCATCATGTGAGTAAAGTATTTAAAAGACCTGAGCCTGCTGTCAGCATCATGTGAGTAACGTATTTAAAAGACCTGAGCCAGCTGTCAGCATCATGTGAGTAACGTATTTAAAAGACCTGAGCCAGCTGTCAGCATCATGTGAGTAAAGTATTTAAAAGACCTGAGCCTGCTGTCAGCATCATGTGAGTAAAGTATTTAAAAGACCTGAGCCAGCTGTCAGCATCATGTGAGTAACGTATTTAAAAGACCTGAGCCTGCTGTCAGCATCATGTGAGTAAAGTATTTAAAAGACCTGAGCCAGCTGTCAGCATCATGTGAGTAACGTATTTAAAAGACCTGAGCCTGCTGTCAGCATCATGTGAGTAAAGTATTTAAAAGACCTGAGCCAGCTGTCAGCATCATGTGAGTAAAGTATTTAAAAGACCTGAGCCAGCTGTCAGCATCATGTGAGTAACGTATTTAAAAGACCTGAGCCTGCGGTCAGCATCATGTGAGTAAAGTATTTAAAAGACCTGAGCCAGCTGTCTAGGTGTTCTCTACAGTGATAACTGAGGTTTGATTGAGAGCTGCCCAATTCCACATCTACTCCTAGGCCCTGTCACTAGGCCCTGTCACTAGGCCCTGTCACTAGGCCCTGTCACTAGGCCCTGTCACTAGGCCCTGTCACTAGGCCCTGTCACTAGGCCCTGTCACTAGGCCCTGTCACTAGGCCCTGTCACAAGGCCCTGTCACAAGGCCCTGTCACTAGGCCCTGTCACTAGGCCCTGTCACTAGGCCCTGTCACTAGGCCCTGTCACTAGGCCCTGTCACTAGGCCCTGTCACTAGGCCCTGTCACTAGGCCCTGTCACTAGGCCCTACCTACATTTTAAATGTAATAATCTGGTTATAGTACCAGAATTTGTGGAATCCATTCCTCTATAGAGGGGAGGAGAGGAGGGGTTAGGTAGGGGGAGGGGTTAGGTAGGGGAGGGGGGGGGTTAGGTAGGGGGGAGGGGTTAGGTAGGGAGAACAGGCTAGTGGAGGAGGGGTTAGGTAGGGGGAGGGGTTATGGAGGGGGAGGGGTTAGGTGGGAGGGGGAGGGGTTAGGTAGGGGGAGGGGTTAGGTAGGGAGAACAGGCTAGTGGAGGAGGGGTTAGGTAGGGGGAGGGGTTAGGTAGGGGGAGGGGGTTAGGTAGGGGGAGGGGTTAGGTAGGGAGAGTATTAACACACCCAGAGGCCTGGAGCAGCTCTCTGATGGGTCAGCTCTGGGTCATGTGACTAGGCTTTAGTCCTGAACAACACAAAGACAATCCCTCTCTGCTAGGCACACACACACGCCCAAAACCATCCAGCTCACAGCCGTCGCCCCCCACACACACACACACCCCTGACCTTTCCTTATGTCAACTGGGTACCATGGTAACAGGGGCAGTGAAGCTTTTATGTAACAGAGCTTCACCATAACAACATGCCACATTCCCTTAGTCATGTTGAGAGGGGGGAGAGAGAGAGAGGGGGGGGGATAGAGGGGGGAGAGAGAGAGGGATAGAGGGGGGAGAGAGAGGGGGATAGAGGGGGGAGAGAGAGGGGGAGAGAGAGGGATAGAGGGGGGAGAGAGAGAGGATAGAGAGAGGGGGAGAGAGAGAGGGATAGAGAGAAAGCATTGACAGTGTGTTCAGATCAAAGATTTAAAAAACGGAGCTGAAGTCCTATCCTGAATTCATCTGACCCCCAATACCAAACCTTACTGTGTGTGTGTGTGTGTGTGTGTGTGTGTGTGTTAGCTGCGAGGGAGTCTGCGTGGCAGGAGAGAGAGGAGAGGGCCAGACAGCACTATGAGAAGCATCTGGAGGAGAGGAGGAGGAAGCTGGAGGAACAGAGGATGAAGGAGGACAAGAGACGATCCGCTGTGGAGGAGAAGAGAAGACAGAACCTAGAGGAGGAGAAGGTGTGGTGCACACTGTACACTATATATACTATATACTATATACTATATACACACTATATATACTATATACTCTATACACACTATATATACTATATACTATATACTATACACACTATATATACTATATACTATATATACTATATATATACACTATATATACTATATACTATACACACTATATATACTATATACTATATATATATATACTATACACTATACACACTGTACACACTATATATACTATATACTATATACTATATACTATACACACTATATATACTATATACTATATACTCTATACACACTATACACACTATATATACTATACACTATATACTCTATACACACTATACACACTATATATACTATATACTCTATACACACTATACACACTATACACTATATACTATCTACTCTATACACACTATACACACTATATATACTATACACTATATACTATACACTATATACTCTATACACACTGTACACACTATATATACTATACACTATATACTCTATACACACTATACACACTATATATACTATATACTATATACTCTATACACACTATACACACTATACACTATATACTCTATACACACTATATATACTATATACCCTATACACACTATACACACTATATATACTATATACTCTATACACACTATACACACTATATATACTATATACTATATACACACTATACACACTATATATACTATATACTCTATACACACTGTACACACTATATATACTATACACTTTATACTCTATACACACTGTACACACTATATATACTATACATTATATACTCTATACACACTGTACACACTATATATACTATACACTATATACTATATACTCTATACACACTATATATACTCTATACACACTATACACACTATATATACTATATACTATATACTGTATACACACTATACACACTATATATACTATATACTCTATACACACTATACACACTATATATACTATACACTATATACTGTATACACACTATACACACTATATATACTATATACTATATACACACTATACACACTATATATACTATATACTCTATACACACTATATATACTATACACTATATACTGTATACACACTGTACACACTATATATATACTATACACTATATACTCTATACACACTACACACTATATATACTATACACTATATACTCTATACACACTGTACACACTATATATACTGTACACTATATACTATATACACACTGTACATACTATACACTATATACTCTATACACACTGTACACACTATATATACTATACACTATATACTCTATACACACTGTACACACTATATATACTATACACTATATACTATATACACACTGTACACACTATATATACTATACACTATATACTCTATACACACTGTACACACTATATATACTATACACTATATACTCTATACACACTGTACACACTATATATACTATACACTATATACTCTATACACACTATATATACTATACACTATATACTATATACACACTGTACACACTATAAATATATACTATACACTATATACTCTATACACACTGTACACACTATATACTATACACTATATACTCTATACACACTATATATACTATACACTATATATATAATATACACTATATACTCTATACACACTGTACACACTATATATACTATACACTATATACTCAATACACACTGTACACACTATATATACTATACACTATATACTCTATACACACTATATATACTATACACTATATACTCTATACACACTGTACACACTATATATACTATACACTATATACTCTATACACACTATACACACTATACACTATATACTATATACTCTATACACACTATACACACTATATATACTATATACTATATACTCTATACACACTATATATACTATATACTCTATACACACTATATATACTATATACTATATACTCTATACACACTCTACACACTATATATACTATATACTCTATACACACTGTACACACTATATATACTATACACTATATACTCTATACACACTGTACACACTATATATACTATACACTATATACTCTATACACACTATACACACTGTACACACTATATATACTATACACTATATACTATATACTCTATACACACTATACACACTATATATACTATATACTATATACTCTATACACACTGTACACACTATATATACTATACACTATATACTCTATACACACTATACACACTATATATACTATATACTCTATACACACTGTACACACTATATATACTATACACTATATACTCTATACACACTGTACACACTATATATACTATACACTATATACTATATACACACTGTACATACTATACACTATATACTCTATACACACTGTACACACTATATATACTATACACTATATACTCTATACACACTGTACACACTATATATACTATACACTATATACTCTATACACACTGTACACACTATATATACTATACACTATATACTCTATACACACTGTACACACTATATATACTATACACTATATACTCTATACACACTGTACACACTATATATACTATACACTATATACTCTATACACACTATATATACTATACACTATATACTATATACACACTGTACACACTATATATATACTATACACTATATACTCTATACACACTGTACACACTATATATACTATACACTATATACTCTATACACACTATATATACTATACACTATATATATATACTATACACTATATACTCTATACACACTGTACACACTATATTTACTATACACGATATACTCTATACACACTGTACACACTATATATACTATACACTATATACTCTATACACACTGTACACACTATATATACTATACACTATATACTCTATACACACTGTACACACTATATATACTATACACTATATACTCTATACACACTATATATACTATACACTATATACTCTACACACTGTACACACTATATATACTATACACTATATACTCTATACACACTGTACACACTATATATACTATACACTATATACTCTATACACACTATATATACTATACACTATATACTCTATACACACTGTACACACTATATATACTATACACTATATACTCTATACACACTGTACACACTATATATACTATACACTATATACTATATACACACTGTACATACTATACACTATATACTCTATACACACTGTACACACTATATATACTATACACTATATACTCTATACACACTATATATACTATACACTATATACTCTATACACACTATATATACTATACACTATATACTGTATACACACTGTACACACTATATATATACTATACACTATATACTCTATACACACTGTACACACTATATATACTATACACTATATATACTATACACTATATACTCTATACACACTGTACACACTATATATACTATACACTATATACTCTATACACACTGTACACACTATATATACTATACACTATATACTCTATACACACTGTACACACTATATATACTATACACTATATACTCTATACACACTGTACACACTATATATACTATACACTATATACTCTATACACACTGTACACACTATATATACTATACACTATATACTATATACACACTGTACACACTATATATACTATACACTATATACTCTATAGACTACACGCTATATATACTATACACTATATACTATATACACACTGTACACACTATATATACTATACACTATATACTCTATACACACTGTACACACTATATATACTATACACTATATACTGTATACACACTATACACACTATATACTGTATACACACTGTACACACTATATATATATACTATACACTGTATACACTATACACACTATATATACTATACACTATACACTCTATACACACTGTACACACTGTACACACTATAGATACTATACACTATATACACACTATATACACTATATATACTATACTCTATACACTCTGTACACACTATATATACTCTGTACACACTATACACTATATACTCTATACACACTACACACTATATATACTATACACTATATACACTACACACTACACACTACACACTATATACACTATACACACTATAAACCCTGAACACATTTTTACATTTTAGTCATTTAGCAGACGCTCTTATCCAGAGCGACTTACAGTTAGTGCACACATTATTTTTAATAAATGTTCATACCCCCTGTGGGAATCGAACCCACAACCCTGGCGTTGCAAACGCCATGCTCTACCAACTGAGCTACCTCCCCTGCCGGCCATTCCATCCCCTACCCTAGACGACGCTGGGCCAATTGGGTCTCCCGGTCGGCTACGATTCGAACCAGGATCTCTAGTTAGACCACTGCGCCACACTATACACACTGTACACTATGTACACACTATATATACTATACTCTATACACACATCACACTGATGAATACATACACTACCCATGGACGAACACACACACTCTCTCAAATCAAATATTATTTGTCACATGAATACAACAGTGAACCTTACAGTGAAATGTTTACTTACAAGCCCCTTAACCAACAATGCAGTTTTAAGAAAATAGAGTTAAGAAAATATTGACTTGATAAACTAAAGTAAAAAAAAAAAAGTGAGGGGAAAAAAGTATTTGATCCCCTGCTGATTTTGTACGTTTGCCCACTGACAAAGACATGATCAGTCTATACTTTTAATGGTAGGTTTATTTGAACAGTGAGAGACAGAATAACAACAACAAAAATCCAGAAAGATGAATGTCAAAAATGTTATAAATTGATTTGCATTTTAATGAAATAAGTATTTGACCCCTCTGCAAAACATGACTTAGTACTTGGTGGCAAAACCCTTGTTGGCAATCACAGAGGTCAGACGTTTCTTGGAGTTGGCCACCAGGTTTGCACACATCTCAGGAGGGATTTTGTCCCACTCCTCTTTGCAGATCTTCTCCAAGTCATTAAGGTTTCGAGGCTGACGTTTGGCAACTCGAACCTTCAGCTCCCTCCACAGGTTTTCTATGGGATTAAGGTCTGGAGACTGGCTAGGCCACTCCAGGACCTTAATGTGCTTCTTCTTGAGCCACTCCTTTGTTGCCTTGGCCGTGTGTTTTGGGTCATTGTCATGCTGGAATACCCATCCACGACCCATTTTCAATGCCCTGGCTGAGGGAAGGAGGTTCTCACCCAAGATTTGACGGTACATGGTCCCGTCCATCGTCCCTTTGATGCAGTGAAGTTGTCCTGTCCCCTTAGAAGAAAAACACCCCCAAAGCATAATGTTTCCACCTCCGTGTTTGACGGTGGGGATGGTGTTCTTGAGGTCATAGGCAGCATTCCTCCTCCTCCAAACACGGCGAGTTGAGTTGATGGCAAAGAGCTCGATTTTGGTCTCATCTGACCACAACACTTTCACCCAGTTCCCCTCTGAATCATTCAGATGTTCATTGGCAAACTTCAGACGGGCATGTATATGTGCTTTCTTGAGCAGGGGGACCTTGCGGGCGCTGCTGGATTTCAGTCCTTCACGGCGTAGTGTGTTACCAATTGTTTTCTTGGTGACAATGGTCCCAGCTGCCTTGAGATCATTGACAAGATCCTCCCGTGTAGTTCTGGGCTGATTCCTTACCGTTCTCATGATCATTGCAACTCCACGAGGTGAGATCTTGCATGGAGCCCCAGGCCGAGGGAGATTGACAGTTATTTTGTGTTTCTTTCATTTGCGAATAATCGCACCAACTGTTGTCACCTTCTCACCAAGCTGCTTGGCGATGGTCTTGTAGCCCATTCCAGCCTTGTGTAGGTCTACAATCTTGTCCCTGACATCCTTGGAGAGCTCTTTGGTCTTGGCCATGGTGGAGAGTTTGGAATCTGATTGATTGATTGCTTCTGTGGACAGGTGTCTTTTATATAGGTAACAAGCTGAGATTAGGAGCACACCCTTTAAGAGTGTGCTCCTAATCTCAGCTTGTTACCTGTATAAAAGACACCTGGGAGACGGAAATCTTTCTGATTGAGAGGGGGTCAAATACTTATTTCCCTCATTATAATGCAAATGAATTTATAACATTTTTGACATGTGTTTTTCTGGATTTTTTTGTGGTTAATCTGTCTCTCACTGTTCAAATAAACCTACCATTAAAATTATAGACTGATCATTTCTTTGTCAGTGGGCAAACGTACAAAATCAGCAGGGGATCCCTCACTGTAGGTCCTGGATGGCAGGAAGCTTGGCCCCAGTGATGTACTGGGCCGTACGCACTACCCTCTGTAGTGCCTTGCGGTCGGATGCCGAGCAGTTGCCATACCAGGCGGTGATGCAACCGGTCAGGATGGTCTCGATGGTGCAGCTGTAGAACCTTTTGAGGATCTGAGGGACCCATGCCAAATCTTTTCAATCTCCTGAGGGGGAAGAGGCGTTGTCGTGCCCTCTTCACAACTGTCTTGGTGTGTTTGGACCATGATAGTTTGTTGATGATGTGGACACCAAGGAACATGGAACTCTCGACCCGCTCCACTACAGCCCCGTCGATGAGAATGGGGGCGTGTTCACCTTCCACACTTTATCTGTTGGAGTTTTACCTTTCACCAGTGTTGTGGCAGCTTCTATCTATCTAATCTATCTATCTGGTTGTTTTTATGTTGGTCAGCAACAACACACATCGCTGGAATACCTGAATGTAGATAAGTGATTGGGGAACTCATTCACAAAGAGGGACACTATGTGAACGTGACACACATTTACTGTTGACGTTGTTGTTGACATGTTCTGCTTGTTAAATTGCGGTTGTTGACTTGTTGTTGTTGTTCTGTAGGCCCGTCATGAGGCAGTGATGCGTCGGACGGTGGAGAGAAGTCAGAGAGCCAGACATAAACCCAACCGCTGGTCCTGGGGCGGGGCCCTGCCTGGGAACACACCCACTATACCCGGGGGTAAACCCATCACATGGCTATATACCTGTAACAATACATATCAACATTATTATTAACATTCAAATATATCGGGGGTGGAATACATATCAACATTATTATTAACATTCAAATATATCAGGGGTGGAATACATATCAACATTATTATTAACATTCAAATATATCGGGGTGGAATACATATCAACATTATTATTAACATTCAAATATATCGGGGTGGAATACATATCAACATTATTATTAACATTCAAATATATCGGGGTGGAATACATATCAACATTATTATTAACATTCAAATATATCGGGGGTGGAATACATATCAACATTATTATTAACATTCAAATATATCGGGGTGGAATACATATCAACATTATTATTAACATTCAAATATATCGGGGTGGAATACATATCAACATTATTATTAACATTCAAATATATCGGGGTGGAATACATATCAACATTATTATTAACATTCAAATATATCGGGGGTGGAATACATATCAACATTATTATTAACATTCAAATATATCGGGGTGGAATTCATATCAACATTATTATTAACATTCAAATATATCGGGGGTGGAATACATATCAACATTATTATTAACATTCAAATATATCGGGGTGGAATACATATCAACATTATTATTAACATTCAAATATATCGGGGGTGGAATACATATCAACATTATTATTAACATTCAAATATATCGGGGGTGGAATACATATCAACATTCATTCAATTCCATTGTTCACTTTCAAACTCCCTCTTTAATAGGTTGTAAAAGTCCCATAACCAGGTTTCTGCTCTGATTTTAGTCTTCATCTTTCTGTTGCTGGAGAGTGTGCCTCTTTGTCTGCTGGTGAATGTGTTTTATTAAGTTGAGTCTACATTGTATGTTCAGCCTTTCTGTTGGCTGGTGTTTATGCTGACTCATACCCTGCTCTGGCTCTCTCTCTCGCTCTCTCGCTCTCTCTCACTGTACACACACACACAAAAACTCTCTCTCTCGCTGCCCTCCCCCCCTCTCTCTTCTCTCAATCCCCCTCCCCCTCTCTCTCTGGTTGTTTTGTCCTGTTGCAGGTTTTGTCGAGTCGTCTTTCCTCTATCCCCTCGACCTAGCAGGGCTGGAACACCACCTCCAAGGTGCATTCAGTGTCTACCGCAGATACGGCCTGAGCCACCAATGTGAATATCACTCTCAGCTAGCTCTAGCCTGCTACCTAGCATTAGCAAGCTAGCATTAGCCTGCTAGCATTAGCTTGGTAGCTAGTGGAACTGAATGTGAATATAAGAATAAATTAGCCTTAGCATGTTGGTGTGTTATGTGTGTATGTATCACCATTTGTTAGCAGTAGAGAACATTAGCTAGTTTCCTCATCATTAGCATTAGCGCTAAACAACAGTGTTGTAGTAGAGTCACTAAACCTCGAGTCCGAATGGAGTCCCAAGTCCCCTGTGCTAAAAGTCGAGTCGTGAGTCCCTAAGGCTGAAGGTCGAGTCAAGAGGCGAGTCACGAGTCCATCAATTTTCTTATTATGCAATTGTTTCTAGTCACCAGCAGATGGCAGTATGGCTCCACTCCCTCATGAAAACAACCAACTAATTTACTATTCATCACTATCTCAGAAGTTCTACCCAATACCTGTGTTTCTTATTTACTACAGTAAGTCAGGCTCTCCGTTAGGATGTAGGATGAATACTACTGTAGAATATACACTACCGTAGGATGAATACTACTGTAGAATATACACTACCGTAGGATGAATACTACTGTAGAATATACACTACCGTAGGATGAATACTACTGTAGAATATACACTACCGTAGGATGAATACTACTGTAGAATATACACTACCGTAGGATGAATACTACTGTAGAATATACACTACCGTAGGATGAATACTACTGTAGAATATACACTACCGTAGGATGTATACTACTGTAGAATATACACTACCGTAGGATGAATACTACTGTAGAATATACACTACCGTAGGATGAATACTACTGTAGAATATTCACTACCGTAGGATGAATACTACTGTAGAATATACACTACAGTAGGATGAATACTACTGTAGAATATACACTACCGTAGGATGAATACTACTGTAGAATATATACTACCGTAGGATGAATACTACTGTAGAATATACACTACCGTAGGATGAATACTACTGTAGAATATACACTACCGTAGGATGAATACTACTGTAGAATATACACTACCGTAGGATGAATACTACTGTAGGATATACACTACCGTAGGATGAATACTACTGTAGAATATACACTACTGTAGGATGAATACTACTGTAGAATATACACTACCGTAGGATGAATACTACTGTAGAATATACACTACTGTAGGATGTATACTACTGTAGAATATACACTACCGTAGGATGAATACTACTGTAGAATGTAGGATGTATACTACTGTAGAATATACACTACTGTAGGATGAATACTACTGTAGAATATACACTACTGTAGGATGAATACTACTGTAGGATATACACTACCGTAGGATGAATACTACTGTAGAATATATACTACCGTAGGATGAATACTACTGTAGAATATACACTACCGTAGGATGAATACTACTGTAGAATATATACTACCGTAGGATGAATACTACTGTAGAATATACACTACTGTAGGATGAATACTACTGTAGAATATACACTACCGTAGGATGAATACTACTGTAGAATATATACTACCGTAGGATGAATACTACTGTAGAATATACACTACCGTAGGATGAATACTACTGTAGTAGAATATACACTACCGTAGGATGAATACTACTGTAGAATATATACTACCGTAGGATGAATACTACTGTAGAATATACACTACCGTAGGATGAATACTACTGTAGAATATATACTACCGTAGGATGAATACTACTGTAGAATATACACTACTGTAGGATGAATACTACTGTAGAATATACACTACCGTAGGATGAATACTACTGTAGGATATACACTACCGTAGGATGAATACTACTGTAGAATATACACTACTGTAGGATGTATACTACTGTAGAATATACACTACCGTAGGATGAATACTACTGTAGAATGTAGGATGTATACTACTGTAGAATATACACTACTGTAGGATGAATACTACTGTAGAATATACACTACTGTAGGATGAATACTACTGTAGAATATACACTACCGTAGGATGAATACTACTGTAGAATATACACTACTGTAGGATGTATACTACTGTAGAATATACACTACCGTAGGATGAATACTACTGTAGAATGTAGGATGTATACCACTGTAGAATATACACTACTGTAGGATGAATACTACTGTAGAATATACACTACTGTAGGATGAATACTACTGTAGGATATACACTACCGTAGGATGAATACTACTGTAGAATATACACTACCGTAGGATGAATACTACTGTAGAATATACACTACTGTAGGATGTATACTACTGTATAATATACACTACCGTAGGATGAATACTACTGTAGAATGTAGGATGTATACTACTGTAGAATATACACTACTGTAGGATGAATACTACTGTAGAATATACACTACCGTAGGATGAATACTACTGTAGAATATACACTACCGTAGAATGAATACTACTGAATACTACTGATGTAGGATGTACACTGCTGTAGGATGTAAATTGATGTAGGATGTACACTGATGTAGGATTATACTACTGTAGGATGTGGCGCGTCCTTCCCACTGCTAGAGAACAGAGCCCTCGCTGCTCTGTGCTCTCAGTGCTGCTAATATTCTGCTGATCATAGTAGCCGATACTAGTCACGAGAAGGCCAGTCCAAGTCACGAGAAGGCCAGTCCAAGTCACGAGAAGGCCAGTCCAAGTCACGAGAAGGCCAGTCCGCTGATCATAGTAGCCGATACTAGTCACCAGAAGGCCAGTCCACCACTGGCCAGTCACCAGAAGGCCAGTCCAAGTCACCAATGGTCAAGTCCAAGTTGAAGTCATGAAAATCGGGACTTGAGTCAGAGTCCTAGACCTAGTACTACAACACTGCTAAACAATGCCGGAAATGACTAATGCTAGCTACCATCACTAGTTTTGGGTGCCCTGAGCTAGCCCCCTGATGCTAGCTACCATCACTAGGTTTGGGTGCCCTGAGCTAGCCCCCTGATGCTAGCTACCATCACTAGGCTTGGGTGCCCTGAGCTAGCCCCTGATGCTAGCTACCATCACTAGGTTTGGGTGCCCTGAGCTAGCCCCCTGATGCTAGCTACCATCACTAGGTTTGGGTGCCCTGAGCTAGCCCCCTGATGCTAGCTACCATCACTAGGCTTGGGTGCCCTGAGCTAGCCCCCTGATGCTAGCTACCATCACTAGGTTTGGGTGCCCTGAGCTAGCCCCCTGATGCTAGCTACCATCACTAGGTTTGGGTGCCCTGAGCTAGCCCCCTGATGCTAGCTACCATCACTAGGTTTGGGTGCCCTGAGCTAGCCCCCTGATGCTAGCTACCATCACTAGGCTTGGGTGCCCTGAGCTAGCCCCCTGATGCTAGCTACCATCACTAGGTTTGGGTGCCCTGAGCTAGCCCCCTGATGCTAGCTACCATCACTAGGTTTGGGTGCCCTGAGCTAGCCCCCTGATGCTAGCTACCATCACTAGGTTGGGTGCCCTGAGCTAGCCCCCTGATGCTAGCTACCATCACTAGGTTTGGGTGCCCTGAGCTAGCCCCCTGATGCTAGCTACCATCACTAGGTTTGGGTGCCCTGAGCTAGCCCCCTGATGCTAGCTACCATCACTAGGTTTGGGTGCCCTGAGCTAGCCCCCTGATGCTAGCTACCATCACTAGGTTTGGGTGCCCTGAGCTAGCCCCCTGATGCTAGCTACCATCACTAGGTTTGGGTGCCCTGAGCTAGCCTCCTGATGCTAGCAGCATAATGCTGGGAGTTCCAGCAGTTTAACAAACCTGGTTTTATGATAGAATAGAGCAGTAGCACCTTTTAGAGATAGTGCTGGTTGGATACAGCTCTCTAGCTCTCCCTCTTCTCTCCATCTCTCCCTCTTCTCTCCCTCCCTCTCCCCCGCTCTCTATCAGCTCTCTTTCAGCTCTCTCTCAATCTCCCCCTTCTCTCAATCAACTCTCTCTCAGCTCTCTCCCCCCCCTCTCAGCTCTCCCTCCCTCTCTCTCTCAGCTCTCCCTCTCGCCTTCTCTCTCTATCAGCTCTCTCTCTCAGCTCTCCCCCCTTCTCTATCAGCTCTCTGTCAGTGTGTTATCTGAAGTCTGTCTGTGTGTGTCTGTAGATGCTGACAGACGGTCTGTGTCGACCATGAACCTTTCCAAACATGCAGCTGATCCAGTGATAACCAAGAGACTGTCCTACTCCTCTGCCACACTCCTACACTCTCCTGACAGAGGTAAAGACACACACACACGTGTGTGTGTGTATATACACTAAACAAAAATATAAACGCAACATGTAAAGTGTTGGTCCCATGTTTCATGAGCTGAAAAAAAAATCCCAGAAACGTTCCATATACACCAAGAAAAATGTGTTTACTTCCCTTTTAGTGAGCATTTCTCCTTTGCCAAGATAATCCATCAGGTGTGGCATATCAAGAAGGTGATTAAACAGCATGATCATTACACAAGTGCACCTTGTGCTGGGGACAATAAAAGGCCACTCTAAAATGTGCAGTTTTGTCACACAACACAATGCCACAGATGACTCAAGTTTAGAGGGAGCGTGGAATTGGCATGCTGACTGCAGGAATGTCCACCATAGCTGTTGCCAGAAAATTGAATGTTCATTTCTCTACCTTAAGCCACCTCAACGTCATTTTAGAGAATTTGGCGGGGGTGGGGGGTGCTGAGAGGTATTTCTGTTTGTAATAAAGCCCTTTTGTGGAGAAAAACTTATTCTGATTGGCTGGGCCTGGCCCCTCAGTGGGTGGGCCTGGCTGCCAAGTGGGTGGACCTATGCCCCCCCCAGGCCCACCCATGGATGCACCCCTGCCCAGTCATGTGAAATCCATAGATAAGGGCCTAATGAATTTCATTCAATTAACTGATTTCCTTCTATGAATATGATCTGTAACTCAGTAAAATCTTAGAAATTGTTGCATGTTGCGTTTATATTTTTGTACTGTGTTTGTGTATGTATACACTACTAGTTTGGACACACCTACTCATTCAAGGGTTTTTCTTTATTTTGACTATTTTCTACGTTGTAGAATAATAGTGAAGACATCTAAACTATGAAATAACACATTTGGAAGCATGTAGTAACCAAAAAAGTGTTAAACAAATTGGAATATATGTTATATTTGCGATTCTTCAAATAGCCACCCTTTGCCTTGATGACAGCTTTGCACACTCTTGGCATTCTCTCAACCAGCTTCATGAGGTAGTCACCTGGAATGCACTTAAATTAACAGGTGTGCCTTCTTAAAAGTTAATTTGTGGAATTTCTTAAACTTCTTTAATGCATTTGAGCCAATCAGTTGTGTTATGACAAGGTAGGGGGTGGGGTATACAGAATATAGCCCTATTTGGTAAGTCCATATTATGGCAAGAACAGTTGAAATAAGCAACGAGAAACGACAGTCCATCATTAATTTAAGACATGAAGGTCAGTCAATACGGAAAATGTCAAGAACTTTGAACGTTTCTTCAAGTGCAGTCGCAAAAACCATCAAGCGCTATGATGAAACTGGCTCTCATGAGGACCGTCACAGGAATGGAAGACCCAGAGTTACCTCTGCTGCAGAGGATAAGTTCATTAGAGTTACCAGCCTCAGAAATTGCAGCCCAAATAAATGCTTCACAGAGTTCAAGTAACATACACATCTCAACATCAACTGTTCAGAGGGGATTGTGTGAATCAGGCCTTCATGGTCGAATTGCTGCAAAGAACGGATGATCTCCACATGTGTAGTTCCCACTGTAAAGCATGGAGGAGGAGGTGTTATGGTGTGGGGGTGCTTTACTGGTGACACTGTCTGTGATTTATTTAGAATTCAAGGCACACTTAACCACAGCATTCTGCAGCGATACGCCATCCCATCTGGTTTGGGCTTAGTGGGACTATCATTTGTTTTTCAACAGGACAATGATCCAACACACCTACAGGCTGTGTAAGGGATATTTGACCAATAAGGAGAGTGATGGAGTGCTGCATCAGATGACCTGGCCTCCACAATCCCCAGACCTCAACCAAATTGAGATGGTATGGGATGAGTCAGACTGCAGAGTGAAGGAAAAGCAGCCAGCAAGTGCTCAGCATATGTGGGAACTCCTTCAAGACTGTTGGAAAAGCATTCCAGGTGAAGCTGGTTGAGAGAATGCCAAGAGTGTGCAAAGCTGTCATCAAGGAAAAAGGGTGGCTATTTGAAGAGTCTCAAATATAAAATATATTTGTATTTGTTTAACACTTTTTTGGTTACTACATGATTCCATATGTATTATTTCATAGTTTTGATGTCTTCACTATTATTCTACCATGTAGAAAATAGTAAAAATAAAGAAAAACCCTGGAATGAGTAGGTGTGTCCAAACTTTTGACTGGTACAGTGCATATATACACCCACAGATGATCATATTGTCCAGGAAAATGTATTCTATTGCTGTTCTCTCTCTCTCTCTCTCTCTCTCTCTCTCTCTCTCTCTCTCTCTCTCTCTCTCTCTCTCTCTCTCTCTCTCTCTCTCTCTCTCTCTCTCTCTCTCTCTCTCTCTGTCTCTCTCTCTCTCTGTCTCTCTCTCTCTCTCTCTCTGTCTCTGTCTCTCTCTCTCTCTCTCTGTCTCTGTCTCTCTCTCTCTGTCTCTCTGTCTCTCTCTGTCTCTGTCTCTGTCTCTCTCTCTCTCTCTCTGTCTCTCTGTCTCTCTCTCTCTCTCTCTCTGTCTCTCTCTCTCTCTCTGTGTCTCTCTCTCTCTCTCTGTCTCTCTCTCTCTCTCTCTGTCTCTCTCTCTCTCTCTCTGTCTCTCTCTCTCTCTCTCTCTCTCTCTCTCTCTCTCTCTCTCTCTCTCTCTCTCTCTCTACAGTCTGTCTCATCATTAAGTTCTCATTGTTGTTTGGTTTGTAGAGTAAAGTTTACATAGGCTAGCATCGTGGTAACAATTGTCGTGTAAATGTGCCATATTCTTACTAAATTCAGCATTGTTCACAGTATGGTGTTTACATTGAGGCTTCCTGCCATGTTGTGGCATGATAATATTTGGTCCTCTGTAGCTCAGCTGGTAGAGCACGGCGCTTGTAACGCCAGGGTAGTGGGTTCGATCCCCGGGACCACCCATACGGAAAAAATGTATGCACACATGACTGTAAGTCGCTTTCGATAAAAGCGTCTGCTATATGGCATATTATTATTATTATTTAATATTTGATGAGCTAAAGTCGGCTGTGTGCTGTAGTTTGGTTTTAAGGTATATGATATGAGGTGTGGTGATTTTGTCATTGCTCCTCTCAGTGTTACAGAAAAGGACCTCCTCTTCGCCCTTACTTAGCAAATCACAGTCCAAACTCCGCCTACCAGGGGGAAAGACCGCCCACTACAAACCCCAAGGTGGTTCTGGGAAAAGAGGGCATTTTTTCTCCTCTGTATTCCACCTCACTCCCACCGCTAACCTATCAGATCACAGGCTGGAAACAGATTTCTTAAATAACGTTCCAACACTGTACTATAACGTTCCATAAACACATTAGCTGTCAGTCCTTATAGAGTTAAAGGCTTGTAATACAGACCACATGAAATGTTCTTGAAACGTTTTTAAATCTCCTTTTTTTTTGCTACAGTGTTTATTTGGAAATCAGTCAGTAGCATTATTGTCGTCCTCACACAAAATGATCTAGCAGACGGATTAAAATGTAGTTCCTGATGTTTGTGTCAGTCAGTCACGTTGCGTTAATGGGATCTAGCAGACAGTAATGTAGATGTGTTAATGGGATCAGGCAGTATGTGAGGCATCGTAGCGGTTAGATGGGGTGAAGTTATTCTACGCCCATGACCCTCTTTCTCTAATCCTCTCTCTCTAGAGGATCATCTGGCCATGTACAAACAGACTTATTTGTATCGTGGTTCCTATAGTCTAGAATAGAGGTCTGTTTAGTGCAGTCAGTGAGGTGAATCAACATTAGGGCACTATAGTTTAGCCTTGTCTGGATACCTGCACCCTTTGGGTCGTGGTCTAAAGTAGTGCACTGTTCCCTTTGGGTCGTGGTCTAAAGTAGTGCACTGTTCCCTTTGGGTCGTGGTCTAAAGTAGTGCACTGTTCCCTTTGGGTCGTGGTCTAAAGTAGTGCACTGTTCCCTTTGGGTCGTGGTCTAAAGTAGTGCACTGTTCCCTATGGGTCGTGGTCTAAAGTAGTGCACTAGATAGGGAATAGGGTGCCATTTGAGACAGAGCCTGGATCATCAGGGAAGGAGCCCCTATGCCCGTTGACTAGATAGTTTCCAGCCTGTGTGCATCTGTCGAGGTGTTTTTGTCTGGGACGCTTGTTCTGAATCCTGCATGTCACACTGTTATCCCTCTGTCTACTGATAATCTCTATCCCAGACACAACACAGAGATACTCTCTATCCCAGACACAACACAGAGATACTCTCTATCCCAGACGCAACACAGAGATACTCTCTATCCCAGACACAACACAGAGATACTCTCTATCCCAGACACAACACAGAGATACTCTCTATCCCAGACACAACACAGAGATACTCTCTATCCCAGACACAACACAGAGATACTCTCTATCCCAGACACAACACAGAGATACTCTCTATCCCAGACACAACACAGAGATACTCTCTATCCCAGACACAACACAGAGATACTCTCTATCCCAGACGCAACACAGAGATACTCTCTATCCCTGACGCAACACAGAGATACTCTCTATCCCAGACACAACACAGAGATACTCTCTATCCCAGACACAACACAGAGATACTCTCTATCCCAGACACAACACAGAGATACTCTCTATCCCAGACACAACACAGAGATACTCTCTATCCCAGACACAACACAGAGATACTCTCTATCCCAGACGCAACACAGAGATACTCTCTATCCCAGACACAACACAGAGATACTCTCTATCCCAGACGCAACACAGAGATACTCTCTATCCCAGGCCTAACACAGAGATACTCTCTATCCCAGACGCAACACAGAGATACTCTCTATCCCAGACACAACACAGAGATACTCTCTATCCCAGACACAACACAGAGATACTCTCTATCCCAGACACAACACAGAGATACTCTCTATCCCAGACACAACACAGAGATACTCTCTATCCCAGACACACAGAGATACTCTCTATCCCAGACACAACACTAAGATACTCTCTATCCCAGACGCAACACAGAGATACTCTCTATCCCAGACACAACACTAAGATACTCTCTATCCCAGACACAACACAGAGATACTCTCTATCCCAGACACAACACAGAGATACTCTCTATCCCAGACACAACACAGAGATACTCTCTATCCCAGACCTTAACACAGAGATACTCTCTATCCCAGACACAACACAGAGATACTCTCTATCCCAGACACAACACAGAGATACTCTCTATCCCAGACGCAACACAGAGATACTCTCTATCCCAGACGCAACACAGAGATACTCTCTATCCCAGACGCAACACAGAGATACTCTCTATCCCAGACGCAACACAGAGATACTCTCTATCCCAGACGCAACACAGAGATACTCTCTATCCCAGACGCAACACTAAGATACTCTCTATCCCAGACACAACACAGAGATACTCTCTATCCCAGACACAACACAGAGATACTCTCTATCCCAGACACAACACAGAGATACTCTCTATCCCAGACGCAACACAGATAGCTTCACCATTGCTAGGGGGCTTCACCGTTCTCACACACCAGCTCTCTCTTTCAGTAAATCATGTATTGTGTAATTGGATAATGAATGAAAGGGACACTGGGAACTGGATCATGTGCATGACTCTCCCCAAACTATCCTCCATGATGGCTGCATCCCAAATGCTCTTTATAGTGCACTACTTCTCACCAGAGCCCATAGGGATACGAATCCCCTTCTCACCAGAGCCCATAGGGATACGAATCCCCTTCTCACCAGAGCCCATAGGGATACGAATCCCCTTCTCACCAGAGCCCATAGGGATACGGATCCCCTTCTCACCAGAGCCCATAGGGATACGAATCCCCTTCTCACCAGAGCCCATAGGGATACGAATCCCCTTCTCACCAGAGCCCATAGGGATACGAATCCCCTTCTCACCAGAGCCCATAGGGATACGAATCCCCTTCTCACCAGAGCCCATAGGGATACGAATCCCCTTCTCACCAGAGCCCATAGGGATACGAATCCCCTTCTCACCAGAGCCCATAGGGATACGGATCCCCTTCTCACCAGAGCCCATAGGGATACGGATCCCCTTCTCACCAGAGCCCATAGGGATACGGATCCCCTTCTCACCAGAGCCCATAGGGGATCACGGATCCCCTTCTCACAGAGCCCATAGGGATACGAATCCCCTTCTCACCAGAGCCCATAGGGATACGGATCCCCTTCTCACCAGAGCCCATAGGGATCACGAATCCCCTTCTCACCCAGAGCCCATAGGGGATCACGAATCCCCTTCTCCCTCAGAGCCCATGGGGATACGATCCCCTTCTCACCAGAGCCCATAGGATCGGATCCCCTTCTCACCAGAGCCCATAGGGATACGGATCCCCTTCTCACCAGAGCCCATAGGGATACGGATCCCCTTCTCACCAGAGCCCATAGGGATACGCATCCCCTGATGTCACACTGGTTAAAGCACAGAAGGGTTCACTTAATCCACCATGTTCTTTTGCATGTTTTCTCAGTTACTATGGTGATCTCCCCTTACTGCATGTTACTATGGGGATCTCCCCTTCCTGCATGTTACTATGGGGATCTCCCCTTACTGCATGTTACTATGGGGATCTCCCCTTCCTGCATGTTACTATGGTGATCACCCCTTACTGCATGTTACTATGGCGATCACCCCTTCCTGCATGTTACTATGGGGATCTCCCCTTACTGCATGTTACTATGGGGATCTCCCCTTCCTGCATGTTACTATGGGGATCTCCCCTTACTGCATGTTACTATGGGGATCTCCCCTTCCTGCATGTTACTATGGGGATCTCCCCTTACTGCATGTTACTATGGGGATCTCCCCTTCCTGCATGTTACTATGGGGATCTCCCCTTCCTGCATGTTACTATGGGGATCTCCCCTTACTGCATGTTACTATGGGGATCTCCCCTTACTGCATGTTACTATGGCGATCACCCCTTACTGCATGTTACTATGGGGATCTCCCCTTACTGCATGTTACTATGGCGATCACCCCTTACTGCATGTTACTATGGCGATCTCCCCTTACTGCATGTTACTATGGCGATCTCCCCTTACTGCATGTTACTATGGGGATCTCCCCTTACTGCATGTTACTATGGCGATCTCCCCTTACTGCATGTTACTATGGCGATCTCCCCTTACTGCATGTTACTATGGCGATCACCCCTTACTGCATGTTACTATGGCGATCTCCCCTTACTGCATGTTACTATGGCGATCTCCCCTTACTGCATGTTACTATGGCGATCTCCCCTTACTGCATGTTACTATGGCGATCTCCCCTTACTGCATGTTACTATGGCGATCTCCCCTTACTGCATGTTACTATGGGGATCTCCCCTTCCTGCATGTTACTATGGGGATCTCCCCTTCCTGCATGTTACTATGGGGATCTCCCCTTACTGCATGTTACTATGGGGATCTCCCCTTACTGCATGTTACTATGGCGATCACCCCTTACTGCATGTTACTATGGGGATCTCCCCTTACTGCATGTTACTATGGCGATCACCCCTTACTGCATGTTACTATGGCGATCTCCCCTTACTGCATGTTACTATGGGGATCTCCCCTTACTGCATGTTACTATGGGGATCTCCCCTTACTGCATGTTACTATGGCGATCACCCCTTACTGCATGTTACTATGGCGATCACCCCTTACTGCATGTTACTATGGCGATCTCCCCTTACTGCATGTTACTATGGCGATCACCCCTTACTGCATGTTACTATGGCGATCTCCCCTTACTGCATGTTACTATGGCGATCTTCCCTTACTGCATGTTACTATGGCGATCTCCCCTTACTGCATGTTACTATGGCGATCTCCCCTTACTGCATGTTACTATGGCGATCTCCCCTTACTGCATGTTACTATGGCGATCTCCCCTTACTGCATGTTACTATGGGGATCTCTCCTTACTGCATGTTACTATGGCGATCACCCCTTACTGCATGTTACTATGGCGATCTCCCCTTACTGCATGTTACTATGGCGATCTCCCCTTACTGCATGTTACTATGGCGATCACCCCTTACTGCATGTTACTATGGCGATCTCCCCTTACTGCATGTTACTATGGCGATCTCCCCTTACTGCATGTTACTATGGCGATCTCCCCTTACTGCATGTTACTATGGCGATCTCCCCTTCCTGCATGTTACTATGGGGATCTCCCCTTACTGCATGTTACTATGGCGATCTCCCCTTACTGCATGTTACTATGGCGATATCTCCTTACTGCATGTTACTATGGCGATATCGCCTTACTGCATGTTACTATGGGGATCTCCCCTTACTGCATGTTACTATGGCGATCTCCCCTTACTGCATGTTACTATGGCGATCTCCCCTTACTGCATGTTACTATGGCGATCTCTCCTTACTGCATGTTACTATGGCGATCTCTCCTTACTGTGTGTGTGTGTGTGTGTGTGTGTGTGTGTGTGTGTGTGTGTGTTGTGTGTGTTCGTTCCAGGTATACGTCGTATGCCGTTGACTCCGTGGGAGAACACCGTGGTCAGTCGTCTGCTACAACCCACACACTCCTACCTGGCACGCAGCCGCAGCGCCATGAGCCTGTCTGGAGACACAGGTAACACACACACACACTAACTCTACCTCAAAAACACAACGGAGAAAGCATAGCTCCTACAGAATGACTGGAAACACAACCAGAGACTATAAAACGCTCTGTGTGGGTTGGACTTCAGTAAAGAGGTTAGGGAGGTTTGGCCCTGCGGTTCTGAGAGCTGGACTCAGTCTCATACTTCAGTAAAGAGGTTAGGGAGGTTTGGCCCTGCGGTTCTGAGAGCTGTACTCAGTCTCATACTTCAGTAAAGGGGTTAGGGAGGTTTGACCCTGCGGTTCTGAGAGCTGGACTCAGTCTCATACTTCAGTAAAGGGGTTAGGGAGGTTTGACCCTGCGGTTCTGAGAGCTGGACTCAGTCTCATACTTCAGTAAAGGGGTTAGGGGAGGTTTGACCCTGCGGTTCTGAGAGCTGGACTCAGTCTCATACTTCAGTAAAGAGGTTAGGGAGGTTTGACCCTGCGGTTCTGAGAGCTGGACTCAGTCTCATACTTCAGTAAAGGGGTTAGGGAGGTTTGACCCTGCGGTTCTGAGAGCTGGACTCAGTCTCATACTTCAGTAAAGGGGTTAGGGAGGTTTGACCCTGCGGTTCTGAGAGCTGGACTCAGTCTCATACTTCAGTAAAGGGGTTAGGGAGGTTTGACCCTGCGGTTCTGAGAGCTGGACTCAGTCTCATACTTCAGTAAAGGGGTTAGGGAGGTTTGACCCTGCGGTTCTGAGAGCTGGACTCAGTCTCATACTTCAGTAAAGGGGTTAGGGAGGTTTGACCCTGCGGTTCTGAGAGCTGGACTCAGTCTCATACTTCAGTAAAGGGGTTAGGGAGGTTTGACCCTGCGGTTCTGAGAGCTGGACTCAGTCTCATACTTCAGTAAAGGGGTTAGGGAGGTTTGGCCCTGCGGTTCTGAGAGCTGGACTCAGTCTCATACTTCAGTAAAGGGGTTAGGGAGGTTTGGCCCTGCGGTTCTGAGAGCTGGACTCAGTCTCATACTTCAGTAAAGGGGTTAGGGAGGTTTGACCCTGCGGTTCTGAGAGCTGGACTCAGTCTCATACTTCAGTAAAGGGGTTAGGGAGGTTTGACCCTGCGGTTCTGAGAGCTGGACTCAGTCTCATACTTCAGTAAACTGTGCTGGAGCCACAGAGTTTTCAGATGTTTCCCTTTGTGTGTGTGTGTGTGTGTGTGTGTGTGTGTGTTTTTTAATGCTGATGAAGCATGTTAGTGTAGTTCTCTAGGTATACTGGGGTTAGTGTAGTTCTCTAGGTTTACTGGGGTTAGTGTAGTTCTCTAGGTATACTGGGGTTAATGTAGTTCTCTAGGTATACTGGGGTTAGTGTAGTTCTCTAGGTATACTGGGGTTAGTGTAGTTCTCTGGTATACTGGGGTTAGTGTAGTTCTCTAGGTATACTGGGGTTAGTGTAGTTCTCTAGGTATACTGGGGTTAGTGTAGTTCTCTAGGTATACCGGGGTTAGTGTAGTTCTCTAGGTATACCGGGGTTAGTGTAGTTCTCTAGGTATACTGGGGTTAGTGTAGTTCTCTAGGTATACTGGGGTTAGTGTAGTTCTCTAGGTATACTGGGGTTAGTGTAGTTCTCTAGGTATACTGGGGTTAGTGTAGTTCTCTAGGTATACTGGGGTTAGTGTAGTTCTCTAGGTATACCGGGGTTAGTGTAGTTCTCTAGGTATACTGGGGTTAGTGTAGTTCTCTAGGTATACTGGGGTTAGTGTAGTTCTCTAGGTATACTGGGGTTAGTGTAGTTCTCCTGGGTATACTGGGGTTAGTGTAGTTCTCTGGGTATACTGGGGTTAGTGTAGTTCTCTAGGTATACCGGGGTTAGTGTAGTTCTCTAGGTATACCGGGGTTAGTGTAGTTCTCTAGGTATACCGGGGTTAGTGTAGTTCTCTAGGTATACCGGGGTTAGTGTAGTTCTCTAGGTATACTGGGGTTAGTGTAGTTCTCTAGGTATACTGGGGTTAGTGTAGTTCTCTAGGTATACTGGGGTTAGTGTAGTTCTCTAGGTATACCGGGGTTAGTGTAGTTCTCTAGGTATACCGGGGTTAGTGTAGTTCTCTAGGTATACCGGGGTTAGTGTAGTTCTCTAGGTATACCGGGGTTAGTGTAGTTCTCTAGGTATACCGGGGTTAGTGTAGTTCTCTAGGTATACCGGGGTTAGTGTAGTTCTCTAGGTATACCGGGGTTAGTGTAGTTCTCTAGGTATACCGGGGTTAGTGTAGTTCTCTAGGTATACCGGGGTTAGTGTAGTTCTCTAGGTATACTGGGGTTAGTGTAGTTCTCTAGGTATACTGGGGTTAGTGTAGTTCTCTAGGTATACTCGGGGTTAGTGTAGTTCTCTAGGTATACTGGGGTTAGTGTAGTTCTCTAGGTATACTGGGGTTAGTGTCAGTTCTCCTAGGTATTCTGGGGTTAGTGTAGTTCTCTAGGTATACTGGGGTTAGTGTAGTTCTCTGGGTATACCGGGGTTAGTGTAGTTCTCTGGGTATTCTGGGGTTAGTGTAGTTCTCTAGGTATACTGGGGTTAGTGTAGTTCTCTAGGTATACTGGGGTTAGTGTAGTTCTCTAGGTATACTGGGGTTAGTGTAGTTCTCTAGGTATACTGGGGTTAGTGTAGTTCTCTAGGTATACTGGGGTTAGTGTAGTTCTCTAGCCTTCTGTCAGACACTGCCAGTGTGACTAGCCTGACTGGTTCTGGATTCAACAACACTGCCAGTGTTACGACCCTATTCTGACTGGTTCTGGATTCAACAACACTGCCAGTGTTACGACCCTATTCTGACTGGTTCTGGATTCAACAACACTGCCAGTGTTACGACACATCCCCTATTCTGACTGGTTCTGGATTCAACAACACTGCCAGTGTTACGACCCTATTCTGACTGGTTCTGGATTCAACAACACTGCCAGTGTTACGACCCTATTCTGACTGGTTCTGGATTCAACAACACTGCCAGTGTTACGACCCTATTCTGACTGGTTCTGGATTCAACAACACTGCCAGTGTTACGACCCTATTCTGACTGGTTCTGGATTCAACAACACTGCCAGTGTTACGACCCTATTCTGACTGGTTCTGGATTCAACAACACTGCCAGTGTTACGACCCTATTCTGACTGGTTCTGGATTCAACA
This sequence comes from Coregonus clupeaformis, assembly GCF_020615455.1. Classification (NCBI taxonomy): domain Eukaryota; kingdom Metazoa; phylum Chordata; class Actinopteri; order Salmoniformes; family Salmonidae; genus Coregonus; species Coregonus clupeaformis. The sequence continues at coordinate 87,812 of NW_025534407.1, read as the reverse complement.
ACACTGCCAGTGTTACGACCCTATTCTGACTGGTTCTGGATTCAACAACACTGCCAGTGTTACGACCCTATTCTGACTGGTTCTGGATTCAACAACACTGCTCCATCTCTCTGTCTCTGTCTCTGTCTCTGTGTGTGTCTGATAGATGATGTTATCTGATGTGTGTGGGAACAATAGCTCTGATTATATCACTAACCTGTCTGATCTACTGATGGTTGCAGTGAGCCCTGATTTTGATTATATCACTAACCTAACAACCTAACTCGCCGGTGGTAACAAATCCTCATTTTTTCTCTCTCTGTCTTCCCTCTCTGCTCCATGCCTCACCATCTGTCCTCCTTCCTTTCCTCCACCCGATCCATCTGTCCTCCTTCCTTTCCTCCACCCGATCCATCTGTCCTCCTTCCTTTCCTCCACCCGATCCATCTGTCCTCCTTCCTTTCCTCCACCCGATCCATCTGTCCTCCTTCCTTTCCTCCACCCGATCCATCCGTCCTCCTTCCTTTCCTCCACCCGATCCATCACTCCTTTAACGCATCCTGTCCATGTCTAACCCCTGATTTGGTGGTAACCGTGTGACAGTAGCCATGCCTGTGTGTCCTCGCTCAGTGTCCTGCCACCCTATGGGCTCTATGTCCTTCAAGTCCATCCAATCCCAGCCTCTGACCGTCTGCCGCAGCCAAGAGCCACGCCGCCTCCGGGACAACACCAACCGCAGGAGGACCACCGGCAACGCACAGGTAAGATATCACATGACATCATCGTCAAACCACGCCGTTAATAAATGGCATCATCAAACCGAACCGGTAGGACTTGATGTGTGCATCGGTGAAAACCAGATCAGTCAGACACAATAGATCAGTCAGACTGTGTGTGTGTGTGTGTGTGTGTGTGTGTGTGTGTGTGTGTGTCTGTGCTCTGCACCCATCTGTCTGTTTGTCTGTGGTGGATTATGACATTAAAGGTGCACTATGCAGAAATCGCTCCACCATTTCCTGGTTGCTAAAATTCTAATAGTTTGCCTAATTTCAGTTAATGTGACAAAACAAGAAAGTATATTGTAGAGAATTATTGTACCATCTAAACCACTGAGAAATATATTTTCCATAACCAAAAATATTGTGTTTTGAAGCTGGTGTACAAAACCGAAATGTAAAAGACGCAAAAACAAAACGTACATTTACGTCATTTAGCAGACGCTCTTATCCAGAGCGACTTACAGTTAGTGCATACATTATTTTATCGAACCCACAACCCTGGCGTTGCAAACGCCATGCTCTACCAACTGAGCTACATCCCTGCCGGCCATTCCCTGCCGGCCATTCCCTCCCCTACCCTGGACGACGCTGGGCCAATTGTGCACCGCCCCATGGGTCTCCCGGTCGCGGCCGGCTACCTCAGAGCCTGGATTCGAACCAGGATCTCTAGTGGCACAGCTAGCACTGCGATGCAGTGCCTTAGACCACTGCGCCACTCGGGGCCTATTCACCTTATGATAGCAAGTGACTTAAGGACGTGAAGCATAGAAATAGCGCACATAGAACATATATACAACTTCTTAGACTTGCGTTCAATGAGAGTGACAGATCTATAACTCATAGTTCTATGCAAATTTGGTCAGTTCTCCCAAAAAAGTTACATATTGCAGCTTTTAAAGACTTAAAGGCCCAGTGCAGTCAAAAAACTTGATCTTGCCTGAAATTTCAGCCTGTTTTGATGGGATGGAGTTTTGGCCTTCCATGGTGACATCACAATGCGGTAAATTAGTTAATAGCCCAATAAGAAATACAGTTCCAAACCTCTCAGCCAATAACAGCTAGTTTTCAGTATTTCCGCTCCCCACTCAGACCACTTGAGAAATTGCTCTTTGCTAAGAAGCTATTTTTAGTTTCATTTTGACCACTTTAGTTGAAAACAATCACAGTAAGGTACTTAATTGTTAACCAGAAATGATTTTATATTGAGATAAAAACATCTGCTTTGGACCTTTTTTAAAGACCACAACCACTGCACTTTATCACACACACACTGTCAATACGCTGCCTTCAGTCAGAATATGGAAATAATGGCTATCAGAGGAAGAGGAGGCAGTTCCACATTCATTGAAGATAGATGAAACTATCTACTGTATCTGACTGGATTCTGTCTGCCAGCATAACGTGTGTGCATGTGTCTCTCTGCGTGCGCGTGTCTCTCTGCGTGCGCGTGTCTCTCTGCGTGCATGTGTCTCTCTGCGTGCGCGTGTCTCTCTGCGTGCGCGTGTCTCTCTGCGTGCATGTGTCTCTCTGCGTGCATGTGTCTCTCTGTGTGCATGTGTCTCTCTGCGTGCATGTGTCTCTCTGTGTGCATGTGTCTCTCTGCGTGCATGTGTCTCTCTGTGTGCATGTGTCTCTCTGCGTGCATGTGTCTCTCTGCGTGCATGTGTCTCTCTGCGTGCATGTGTCTCTCTGCGTGCGCGTGTCTCTCTGCGTGCATGTGTCTCTCTGCGTGCATGTGTCTCTCTGCGTGCATGTGTCTCTCTGCGTGCATGTGTCGCTCTGTTTGCATGTGTCTCTCTGCGTGCGCGTGTCTCTCTGCGTGCATGTGTCTCTCTGCGTGCGCGTGTCTCTCTGCGTGCATGTGTCTCTCTGCGTGCATGTGTCTCTCTGCGTGCATGTGTCTCTCTGCGTGCGCGTGTCTCTCTGTGTGCATGTGTCTCTCTGCGTGCATGTGTCTCTCTGTGTGCATGTGTCTCTCTGCGTGCATGTGTCTCTCTGCGTGCATGTGTCTCTCTGTGTGCATGTGTCTCTCTGCGTGCGCGTGTCTCTCTGTGTGCATGTGTCTCTCTGCGTGCATGTGTCTCTCTGCGTGCGCGTGTCTCTCTGTGTGCATGTGTCTCTCTGCGTGCATGTGTCTCTCTGTGTGCATGTGTCTCTCTGCGTGCATGTGTCTCTCTGCGTGCATGTGTCTCTCTGCGTGCATGTGTCTCTCTGTGTGCATGTGTCTCTCTGCGTGCATGTGTCTCTCTGCGTGCATGTGTCTCTCTGCGTGCATGTGTCTCTCTGCGTGCATGTGTCTCTCTGCATGCATGTGTCTCTCTGCGTGCATGTGTCTCTCTGCGTGCATGTGTCTCTCTGCGTGCATGTGTCTCTCTGCGTGCATGTGTCTCTCTGCGTGCATGTGTCTCTCTGCGTGCATGTGTCTCTCTGCGTGCATGTGTCTCTCTGCATGCGCGTGTCTCTCTGCGTGCATGTGTCTCTCTGCGTGCATGTGTCTCTCTGCGTGCATGTGTCTCTCTGCGTGCATGTGTCTCTCTGCGTGCGCGTGTCTCTCTGCGTGCGCGTGTCTCTCTGCATGCATGTGTCTCTCTGCGTGCATGTGTCTCTCTGCGTGCGCGTGTCTCTCTGCGTGCGCGTGTCTCTCTGCGTGCGCGTGTCTCTCTGCGTGCATGTGTCTCTCTGCGTGCATGTGTCTCTCTGCGTGCATGTGTTTCTCTGCGTGCATGTGTCTCTACGTGCATGTGTCTCTCTGCGTGCATGTGTCTCTCTGCGTGCATGTGTCTCTCTGCGTGCATGTGTCTCTCTGCGTGCATGTGTCTCTCTGCGTGCATGTGTCTCTCTGCGTGCGCGTGTCTCTCTGCGTGCATGTGTCTCTCTGCGTGCGCGTGTCTCTCTGCGTGCATGTGTCTCTCTGCGTGCATGTGTCTCTCTGCGTGCATGTGTCTCTCTGCGTGCGCGTGTCTCTCTGTGTGCATGTGTCTCTCTGCGTGCATGTGTCTCTCTGTGTGCATGTGTCTCTCTGCGTGCATGTGTCTCTCTGCGTGCATGTGTCTCTCTGTGTGCATGTGTCTCTCTGCGTGCGCGTGTCTCTCTGTGTGCATGTGTCTCTCTGCGTGCATGTGTCTCTCTGCGTGCGCGTGTCTCTCTGTGTGCATGTGTCTCTCTGCGTGCATGTGTCTCTCTGTGTGCATGTGTCTCTCTGCGTGCATGTGTCTCTCTGCGTGCATGTGTCTCTCTGCGTGCATGTGTCTCTCTGTGTGCATGTGTCTCTCTGCGTGCATGTGTCTCTCTGCGTGCATGTGTCTCTCTGCGTGCATGTGTCTCTCTGCGTGCATGTGTCTCTCTGCATGCATGTGTCTCTCTGCGTGCATGTGTCTCTCTGCGTGCATGTGTCTCTCTGCGTGCATGTGTCTCTCTGCGTGCATGTGTCTCTCTGCGTGCATGTGTCTCTCTGCGTGCATGTGTCTCTCTGCGTGCATGTGTCTCTCTGCATGCGCGTGTCTCTCTGCGTGCATGTGTCTCTCTGCGTGCATGTGTCTCTCTGCGTGCATGTGTCTCTCTGCGTGCATGTGTCTCTCTGCGTGCGCGTGTCTCTCTGCGTGCGCGTGTCTCTCTGCATGCATGTGTCTCTCTGCGTGCATGTGTCTCTCTGCGTGCGCGTGTCTCTCTGCGTGCGCGTGTCTCTCTGCGTGCGCGTGTCTCTCTGCGTGCATGTGTCTCTCTGCGTGCATGTGTCTCTCTGCGTGCATGTGTTTCTCTGCGTGCATGTGTCTCTACGTGCATGTGTCTCTCTGCGTGCATGTGTCTCTCTGCGTGCATGTGTCTCTCTGCGTGCATGTGTCTCTCTGCGTGCATGTGTCTCTCTGCGTGCATGTGTCTCTCTGCGTGCATGTGTCTCTCTGCGTGCATGTGTCTCTCTGCGTGCGCGTGTCTCTCTGCGTGCGCGTGTCTCTCTGCGTGCGCGTGTCTCTCTGCGTGCATGTGTCTCTCTGCGTGCATGTGTCTCTCTGCGTGCATGTGTCTCTCTGCGTGCATGTGTCTAAGGATAAGCATAAGGACTTTGTCAGGAAGTCTTGGAGCAACCTCTCCCTGCCTCTGACCACACCCCCTCTGACCACGCCCACTGCCAAGAGGTCCCGGTCACCAGGGAAACAGAGTAGAGTGACAGCGCCCTCACCTGGCAGGTTGGTAGAATAGCAGCTCATAGAGATCCTAGAATTAGACACTTTCTAAAATATGACTCTACCTCACCTAGTGGAAGGAACTGTTACAGCAATGTTAGTGGGTCATAACCTAACTGTGACAGCAATGTTAGTGGGTCATAACCTGTTACAGCAATGTTAGTGGGTCATAACCTGTTACAGCAATGTTAGTGGGTCATAACCTGTTACAGCAATGTTAGTGGGTCATAACCTGTTACAGCAATGTTAGTGGGTCATAACCTAACTGTGACAGCAATGTTAGTGGGTCATAACCTGTTACAGCAATGTTAGTGGGTCATAACCTGTTACAGCAATGTTAGTGGGTCATAACCTGTTACAGGAATGTTAGTGGGTCATAACCTAACTGTTAAGGCAATGTTAGTGGGTCATAACCTGTTACAGCAATGTTAGTGGGTCATAACCTGTTACAGCAATGTTAGTGGGTCATAACCTAACTGTTACAGCAATGTTAGTGGGTCATAACCTGTTACAGCAATGTTAGTGGGTCATAACCTGTTACAGCAATGTTAGTGGGTCATAACCTGTTACAGCAATGTTAGTGGGTCATAACCTAACTGTTACAGGAATGTTAGTGGGTCATAACCTAACTGTTACAGCAATGTTAGTGGGTCATAACCTAACTGTTACAGCAATGTTAGTGGGTCATAACCTAACTGTGACAGCAATGTTAGTGGGTCATAACCTAACTGTTACAGCAATGTTAGTGGGTCATAACCTAACTGTTACAGCAATGTTAGTGGGTCATAACCTAACTGTTACAGCAATGTTAGTGGGTCATAACCTGTTACAGCAATGTTAGTGGGTCATAACCTGTTACAGCAATGTTAGTGGGTCATAACCTGTTACAGCAATGTTAGTGGGTCATAACCTAACTGTTACAGCAATGTTAGTGGGTCATAACCTAACTGTTACAGGAATGTTAGTGGGTCATGACCTAACTGTTACAGGAATGTTAGTGGGTCATAACCTGTTACAGCAATGTTAGTGGGTCATAACCTAACTGTTACAGCAATGTTAGTGGGTCATAACCTGTTACAGCAATGTTAGTGGGTCATAACCTAACTGTTACAGCAATGTTAGTGGGTCATGACCTGTTACAGCAATGTTAGTGGGTCATAACCTGTTACAGCAATGTTAGTGGGTCATAACCTAACTGGTACAGCAATGTTAGTGGGTCATAACCTAACTGTTACAGGAATGTTAGTGGGTCATAACCTGTTACAGCAATGTTAGTGGGTCATAACCTAACTGTTACAGCAATGTTAGTGGGTCATAACCTAACTGTTACAGCAATGTTAGTGGGTCATAACCTAACTGTTACAGCAATGTTAGTGGGTCATAACCTAACTGTTACAGCAATGTTAGTGGGTCATAACCTAACTGTTACAGCAATGTTAGTGGGTCATAACCTGTTACAGCAATGTTAGTGGGTCATAACCTGTTACAGCAATGTTAGTGGGTCATAACCTAACTGTTACAGCAATGTTAGTGGGTCGTAACCTGTTACAGCAATGTTAGTGGGTCATAACCTGTTACAGCAATGTTAGTGGGTCATAACCTGTTACAGCAATGTTAGTGGGTCATAACCTAACTGTTACAGGAATGTTAGTGGGTCATAACCTGTTACAGCAATGTTAGTGGGTCATAACCTAACTGTTACAGCAATGTTAGTGGGTCATAACCTAACTGTTACAGCAATGTTAGTGGGTCATAACCTAACTGTTACAGCAATGTTAGTGGGTCATAACCTAACTGTTACAGGAATGTTAGTGGGTCATAACCTAACTGTTACAGCAATGTTAGTGGGTCATAACCTGTTACAGCAATGTTAGTGGGTCATAACCTAACTGTTACAGCAATGTTAGTGGGTCATAACCTAACTGTTACAGCAATGTTAGTGGGTCATAACCTGTTACAGCAATGTTAGTGGGTCATAACCTAACTGTTACAGGAATGTTAGTGGGTCATAACCTGTTACAGCAATGTTAGTGGGTCATGACCTAACTGTTACAGCAATGTTAGTGGGTCATGACCTGTTACAGCAATGTTAGTGGGTCATAACCTAACTGTTACAGCAATGTTAGTGGGTCATAACCTAACTGTTACAGCAATGTTAGTGGGTCATAACCTGTTACAGCAATGTTAGTGGGTCATAACCTGTTACAGCAATGTTAGTGGGTCATAACCTAACTGTTACAGCAATGTTAGTGGGTCATAACCTAACTGTTACAGCAATGTTAGTGGGTCATAACCTGTTACAGCAATGTTAGTGGGTCATAACCTGTTACAGCAATGTTAGTGGGTCATAACCTAACTGTTAGCAGCAATGTTAGTGGGTCATAACCTAACTGTTACAGCAATGTTAGTGGGTCATAACCTAACTGTTACAGCAATGTTAGTGGGTCATAACCTAACTGTTACAGCAATGTTAGTGGGTCATAACCTAACTGTTACAGCAATGTTAGTGGGTCATAACCTAACTGTTACAGCAATGTTAGTGGGTCATAACCTGTTACAGCAATGTTAGTGGGTCATAACCTGTTACAGCAATGTTAGTGGGTCATAACCTAACTGTTACAGCAATGTTAGTGGGTCATAACCTAACTGTTACAGCAATGTTAGTGGGTCATAACCTGTTACAGCAATGTTAGTGGGTCATAACCTAACTGTTACAGGAATGTTAGTGGGTCATAACCTAACTGTTACAGGAATGTTAGTGGGTCATAACCTGTTACAGCAATGTTAGTGGGTCAAGACCTAACTGTTACAGCAATGTTAGTGGGTCATAACCTGTTACAGCAATGTTAGTGGGTCATAACCTAACTGTTACAGCAATGTTAGTGGGTCATAACCTAACTGTTACAGCAATGTTAGTGGGTCATAACCTAACTGTTACAGCAATGTTAGTGGGTCATAACCTAACTGGTACAGCAATGTTAGTGGGTCATAACCTAACTGTTACAGCAATGTTAGTGGGTCATAACCTGTTACAGCAATGTTAGTGGGTCATGACCTAACTGTTACAGCAATGTTAGTGGGTCATAACCTGTTACAGCAATGTTAGTGGGTCATAACCTAACTGGTACAGCAATGTTAGTGGGTCATGACCTGTTACAGCAATGTTAGTGGGTCATGACCTAACTGTTACAGCAATGTTAGTGGGTCATAACCTGTTACAGCAATGTTAGTGGGTCATAACCTGTTACAGCAATGTTAGTGGGTCATAACCTAACTGGTACAGCAATGTTAGTGGGTCATAACCTAACTGTTACAGGAATGTTAGTGGGTCATAACCTAACTGTTACAGCAATGTTAGTGGGTCATAACCTGTTACAGCAATGTTAGTGGGTCATAACCTAACTGTTACAGGAATGTTAGTGGGTCATAACCTAACTGTTACAGCAATGTTAGTGGGTCATAACCTGTTACAGCAATGTTAGTGGGTCATAACCTAACTGTTACAGCAATGTTAGTGGGTCATGACCTAACTGTTACAGCAATGTTAGTGGGTCATAACCTAACGGTTACAGCAATGTTAGTGGGTCATAACCTGTTACAGCAATGTTAGTGGGTCATAACCTGTTACAGCAATGTTAGTGGGTCATAACCTAACTGTTACAGCAATGTTAGTGGGTCATAACCTAACTGTTACAGCAATGTTAGTGGGTCATAACCTGTTACAGCAATGTTAGTGGGTCATAACCTAACGGTTACAGCAATGTTAGTGGGTCATAACCTGTTACAGCAATGTTAGTGGGTCATAACCTAACTGTTACAGCAATGTTAGTGGGTCATAACCTGTTACAGCAATGTTAGTGGGTCATGACCTAACTGTTACAGCAATGTTAGTGGGTCATAACCTGTTACAGCAATGTTAGTGGGTCATAACCTGTTACAGTAATGTTAGTGGGTCATGACCTAACTGTTACAGCAATGTTAGTGGGTCATGACCTGTTACAGCAATGTTAGTGGGTCATAACCTAACTGTTACAGCAATGTTAGTGGGTCATAACCTAACTGTTACAGCAATGTTAGTGGGTCATAACCTGTTACAGCAATGTTAGTGGGTCATAACCTGTTACAGCAATGTTAGTGGGTCATAACCTAAAGGCTTCTGGTTAAAGTGGTGCACTATAAAGGGAATAAGGTGGTATTTCAGAATAGACAAACACTCTCTGCCCCTTTGTTATCCCTCCCTCCCTCCCCCCCACCCCTCCAGACCCCCCCAGAAGCTGTCCCTCCCTCCCCCCCACCCTTCCAGACCCCCCCAGAAGCCTTCCCCTCGCCCCCCCACCCCTAAGCAGCTGCGGTCTCCCAGTGGAGAGGACGTGGGGAACCTCAGGCCCAGTAGGACGGTGCCAGAGAGCCTGTCTCTGATTGGATCACAGGCAGGAGGACCTGAGGGAGACCAGGGGGCTATGACCCCCACGCCCTCCCAGCCCCGCCCCCAGAGCCTGGGCCAACCCAAAGCCAGCCCCAGCACAGACACTAAAGACACACTGTCAGCAGTCTGCGGTGAGTTGAGGCTACATACAGCAGCAGAGGAGTATTTCTGTCTATAATAAAGCCATATTCTGATTGGCTGGGCCTGGCTCCCCAGTGGCTGGGCCTGGCTCCCCAGTGGTTGGGCCTGGTTCCCCAGTGGCTGGGCCTGGTTCCCCAGTGGCTGGGCCTGGCTCCCCAGTGGCTGGGCCTGGCTCCCCAGTGGTTGGGCCTGGCTCCCCAGTGGCTGGGCCTGGTTCCCCAGTGGCTGGGCCTGGTTCCCCAGTGGCTGGGCCTGGTTCCCCAGTGGCTGGGCCTGGTTCCCCAGTGGGTGGGCCTGGTTCCCCAGTGGCTGGGCCTGTGTCCTCCCAGGCCCACCCATGGCTGTGCCCCTGCCCAGTCATGTTAAATCCATAGATTAGGGCCTAATGAATTCATTTCAATTGATTGATTCCCTGACATGAACTGTAAGTCAGTAAAATCTTTGAAATTGTTGCGTTTTGCGTTTTATATTGTTGTTCAGTAATCACACACACACACACACACACACACACACACACACACACACACACACACACACACACACACACACACTCGCCAGCTAGCGATGAGTGGATGTTACTCAGCAGCATTAGTGTTAAGAGCCGTTCTGTTACTCTACGGCTAATGGACGCTGCATCCTTCTGCCTAATTCTAGCTGCTTTGCTGGAAATTCCACATCACTACATTGTACAGCCACATGACGTGTGTGTGTGTGTGTGTGTGTGTGTGTGTGTGTGTGTGTGTGTGTAGAGTACGTGGGCAGTCCCCCAGCCCATAAGCCTACAGCAGGCACCACAGACCCAGAGGAGGCCACACGGATCCTGGCAGAGAAACGTAGACAAGCCCGGGAACAGAGGGAGAGGGAGGAGGAGAGGAGAGGCAAACAGGAGGAAGCAGAGAGGTACAACTGTGTGTGTGTACTTTGTGTACTTTGTGTGTGTGTGTGTACTTACTGTGTGTGTCCAGGTGTGGTCAGGAGGAGATGGCTCAGCGTAAGGCTGAGGAGAGACAGAGGAGAGAGGAGGAGGAGGAGAGAGCCCAGCAGGAGAGAGACGAGGAGAGAGCCCAGCAGGAGAGAGACGAGGAGGAGAGAGCCCAGCAGGAGAGAGACGAGGAGGAGAGAGCCCAGCAGAAACAGGTCAGACAGATGGTAACACACACTGTACTCTGCCTCTCTGGCAGTAGAGGTCATGCTGGCAGTAGAGGTCATGCTGACAGTAGAGGTCATGCCGGCAGTAGAGGTCATGCTGACAGTAGAGGTCATGCTGACAGTAGAGGTCATGCTGACAGTAGAGGTCATGCCGACAGTAGAGGTCATGCCGGCAATAGAGGTCATGCTGGCAGTAGAGGTCATGCCGGCAGTAGAGGTCATGCCGACAGTAGAGATATGTTGATATAATGATCTTTACTCATACTCCCATCTCTCTCTCTCTCTCTCTCTCTCTCTCTCTCTCTCTCTCTCTCTCTCTCTCTCTCTCTCTCTCTCTCTCTCTCTCTCTCTCTCTCTCTCTCTCTCTCTCTTTCTCTCTCTCTCTGTCTCTCTCTCTCTCTCTCTCTCTCTCGTCTCTCTGTCTCTCTCTCTCTCTCTCTCTCTCTCTCTCTCTCTCTCTCTCTCTCTGTCTCTCTCTGTCTCTGTCTCTGTCCGTCTCTGTCTCTGTGTGTCTGTTCTCAGAGAGAGGAGGAGGAATGTCGTCAGAGGGAGGATGCAGACAGACTGAGGAAGGAGAGAGAGAAACATTTTCAGAAAGAAGAGGCTGAAAGACTGGAGAGGAAGAAGGTAACACACGATGTTACAGGGTTTCCACCGGAGATGGTGTTTCCGTTCTATTGTTCCGCTGCTAAATTGTTGTCACTGTGGCAAAAAAATTAATAAAATGATACTCCTACCAAGGTGCACTTTAAGATGCACTATGGTATCTACACCTTTAAGATGCGCTATGGTATCTACACTTTAAGATGCACTACGGTATCTACACTTTAAGATGCGCTACGGTATCTACACTTTAAGATGTTAGAGCGCTACGGTATCTACACTTTAAGATGCACTACGGTATCTACACTTTAAGATGCGCTACGGTATCTACACTTTAAGATGCACTACGGTATCTACCCTTTAAGATGCACTACGGTATCTACACTTTAAGATGCGCTACGGTATCTACACTTTAAGATGCACTACGGTATCTACACTTTAAGATGCACTATGGTATCTACACTTTAAAGATGCACTACGGTATCTACACTTTAAGATGCACTACGGTATCTACACTTTAAGATGCGCTATGGTATCTACACTTTAAGATGCGCTATGGTATCTACACTTTAAGATGCACTACGGTATCTACACTTTAAGATGTTAGAGCGCTACGGTATCTACACTTTAAGATGCACTACGGTATCTACACTTTAAGATGCGCTATGGTATCTACACTTTAAGATGCACTACGGTATCTACACTTTAAGATGCACTATGGTATCTACACTTTAAGATGCGCTACGGTATCTACACTTTAAGATGCACTACGGTATCTACACTTTAAGATGCACTACGGTATCTACACTTTAAGATGCACTACGGTATCTACACTTTAAGATGCGCTACGGTATCTACACTTTAAGATGCACTACGGTATCTACACTTTAAGATGCACTACGGTATCTACACTTTAAGATGCGCTACGGTATCTACACTTTAAGATGCACTACGGTATCTACACTTTAAGATGCGCTATGGTATCTACACTTTAAGATGCACTACGGTATCTACACTTTAAGATGCGCTACGGTATCTACACTTTAAGATGCGCTACGGTATCTACACTTTAAGATGCGCTATGGTATCTACACTTTAAGATGCACTACGGTATCTACACTTTAAGATGCGCTACGGTATCTACACTTTAAGATGCGCTACGGTATCTACACTTTAAGATGCACTACGGTATCTACACTTTAAGATGCACTACGGTATCTACACTTTAAGATGCGCTATGGTATCTACACTTTAAGATGCGCTACGGTATCTACACTTTAAGATGCGCTACGGTATCTACACTTTAAGATGTTAGAGCGCTACGGTATCTACACTTTAAGATGCACTACGGTATCTACACTTTAAGATGCACTACGGTATCTACACTTTAAGATGCGCTACGATATCTACACTTTAAGATGCACTACGGTATCTACACTTTAAGATGCACTACGGTATCTACACTTTAAGATGCGCTATGGTATCTACACTTTAAGATGCACTACGGTATCTACACTTTAAGATGCACTATGGTATCTACACTTTAAGATGCACTACGGTATCTACACTTTAAGATGCACTACGGTATCTACACTTTAAGATGCACTACGGTATCTACACTTTAAGATGCACTACGGTATCTACACTTTAAGATGCGCTATGGTATCTACACTTTAAGATGCACTACGGTATCTACACTTTAAGATGCACTACGGTATCTACACTTTAAGATGTTAGAGCGCTACGGTATCTACACTTCTAAGATGCACTACGGTATCTACACTTTAAGATGCACTACGGTATCTACACTTTAAGATGCGCTACGGTATCTACACTTTAAGATGTTAGAGCGGCTACGGTATCTACACTTTAAGATGCACTACGGTATCTACACTTTAAGATGCACTACGGTATCTACACTTTAAGATGCACTACGGTATCTACACTTTAAGATGCACTACGGTATCTACACTTTAAGATGCACTACGGTATCTACACTTTAAGATGCACTACGGTATCTACACTTTAAGATGCACTACGGTATCTACACTTTAAGATGCGCTACGGTATCTACACTTTAAGATGTTAGAGCGCTACGGTATCTACACTTTAAGATGCACTACGGTATCTACACTTTAAGATGCACTACGGTATCTACACTTTAAGATGCACTACGGTATCTACACTTTAAGATGCACTACGGTATCTACACTTTAAGATGCACTACGGTATCTACACTTTAAGATGCGCTATGGTATCTACACTTTAAGATGCGCTACGGTATCTACACTTTAAGATGCACTACGGTATCTACACTTTAAGATGCACTATGGTATCTACACTTTAAGATGCGCTATGGTATCTACACTTTAAAGATGCACTACGGTATCTACACTTTAAGATGCACTACGGTATCTACACTTTAAGATGCGCTATGGTATCTACACTTTAAGATGCGCTATGGTATCTACACTTTAAGATGCACTACGGTATCTACACTTTAAGATGTTAGGGCGCTACGGTATCTACACTTTAAGATGCACTACGGTATCTACACTTTAAGATGCGCTATGGTATCTACACTTTAAGATGCACTACGGTATCTACACTTTAAGATGCACTATGGTATCTACACTTTAAGATGCGCTACGGTAACTACACTTTAAGATGCACTACGGTATCTATACTTTAAGATGCACTACGGTATCTACACTTTAAGATGCACTACGGTATCTACACTTTAAGATGCACTACGGTATCTACACTTTAAGATGCACTACGGTATCTACACTTTAAGATGCACTACGGTATCTACACTTTAAGATGCGCTACGGTATCTACACTTTAAGATGCACTACGGTATCTACACTTTAAGATGCACTATGGTATCTACACTTTAAGATGCACTACGGTATCTACACTTTAAGATGCACTACGGTATCTACACTTTAAGATGCGCTACGGTATCTACACTTTAAGATGCGCTACGGTATCTACAATTTAAGATGCACTACGGTATCTACACTTTAAGATGCACTACGGTATCTACACTTTAAGATGCCGTATCTACTAATGCTATGTATCTACACTTTAAGATGCGCTACGGTATCTACACTTTAAGATGCGCTACGGTATCTACACTTTAAGATGTTAGAGCGCTACGGTATCTACACTTTAAGATGTGCTATGGTATCTACACTTTAAGATGCGCTACGGTATCTACACTTTAAGATGCACTACGGTATCTACACTTTAAGATGCGCTATGGTATCTACACTTTAAGATGCACTACGGTATCTACACTTTAAGATGCACTACGGTATCTACACTTTAAGATGCACTACGGTATCTACACTTTAAGATGTTAGAGCGCTACGGTATCTACACTTTAAGATGCACTACGGTATCTACACTTTAAGATGCGCTATGGTATCTACACTTTAAGATGCGCTACGGTATCTACACTTTAAGATGCGCTACGATATCTACACTTTAAGATGCACTACGGTATCTACACTTTAAGATGCACTACGGTATCTACACTTTAAGATGCGCTATGGTATCTACACTTTAAGATGCACTACGGTATCTACACTTTAAGATGCACTATGGTATCTACACTTTAAGATGCACTACGGTATCTACACTTTAAGATGCACTACGGTATCTACACTTTAAGATGCGCTATGGTATCTACACTTTAAGATGCGCTATGGTATCTACACTTTAAGATGCACTACGGTATCTACACTTTAAGATGCACTACGGTATCTACACTTTAAGATGCGCTATGGTATCTCCACTTTAAGATGCACTACGGTATCTACACTTTAAGATGCACTACGGTATCTACACTTTAAGATGTTAGAGCGCTACGGTATCTACACTTTAAGATGCACTACGGTATCTACACTTTAAGATGCACTACGGTATCTACACTTTAAGATGCGCTATGGTATCTACACTTTAAGATGCACTACGGTATCTACACTTTAAGATGCACTACGGTATCTACACTTTAAGATGTTAGAGCGCTACGGTATCTACACTTTAAGATGCACTACGGTATCTACACTTTAAGATGCACTACGGTATCTACACTTTAAGATGCGCTACGGTATCTACACTTTAAGATGCACTACGGTATCTACACTTTAAGATGCTACAGTTAGAGAACTACGGTATCTATATGTACTCCTCTTTGTGTTCCTGTGTGAGTCGTCTGGTTGCCAGTGGAGAAGGATAGACATCACGGTAGCCTATACAATTTGATAGACAACAACAACACTAAATACATAGCCAATTCGAAACAGCTTGTAGCTTGGCTAGTTAACTACTTAGCTATCTTTTATTAGCATGGATTAATGTCATTGTCCTAAAAAACCTTCCAGCGGCAGTCGCGAATATCCACGAATGGCCGACACTCACTCATGAACGGGTGCGTTTTTAAACCATGGTGTTTACTCTGCTTGTAAAACACTTTTTTGATCTATCAATATTGGGATTTAAGAAATAAATCTGGCACCATTGGAAAGCTGTCTTTCTGATAACCATAGAAATATTCTTATAGTAGCATAATTTAGCAAATACCTCCCATGCAGCCAAAATATCTCCCCTGCCCTGACAACTGAATATTTTAGCCTACATTACAGTATCATAGATGGACATGGCGTAGCTGCCTCGGAGTAGAGCCATAGATGGACATGGCGTAGCTGCCTCGAAGGATAGCCATGTGATTCCTTATTCACTGATTGAGGACATGTGTTTATGCCATGTTTTGGTTGCAGGGCCATGAAATAGGCGATAGCATCTAATATCTCCCTCCAGGAGCGATACTGGGTGTTCACAGCAGATTCTACACATCACATTCTACACATCAGATTCTACACATCAGATTCTACACATCAGATTCTACACATCAGATTCTACACAATCAGATTCTACACATCAGATTCTACACATCAGATTTCTACACATCAGATTCTACACATCAGATTTCTACACAGCAGATTCTACACATCAGATTCTACACATCAGATTCTACACAGCAGATTCTACACAGCAGATTCTACACATCAGATTCTACACATCAGATTTCTACACATCAGATTCTACACAGCAGATTCTACACATCAGATTCTACACATCAGATTCTACACATCAGATTCTACACATCAGATTTCTACACATCAGATTCTACACATCAGATTCTACACATCAGATTTCTACACATCAGATTTCTACACATCAGATTCTACACATCAGATTCTACACATCAGATTCTACACATCAGATTTCTACACATCAGATTCTACACATCAGATTCTACACATCAGATTCTACACATCAGATTTCTACACATCAGATTTCTACACATCAGATTCTACACATCAGATTCTACACATCAGATTCTACACATCAGATTCTACACATCAGATTCTACACATCAGATTCTACACATCAGATTCTACACATCAGATTCTACACATCCAGATTCTACACATCAGATTCTACACATCAGATTTCTACACATCAGATTCTACACATCAGATTCTACACATCAGATTCTACACATCAGATTACTACACATCAGATTCTACACATCAGATTATACACATCAGATTCTACACATCAGATTCTACACATCAGATTCTACACATCAGATTCTACACATCAGATTCTACACATCAGATTCTACACATCAGATTCTACACATCAGATTCTACACATCAGATTTCTACACATCAGATTCTACACATCAGATTCTACACATCAGATTTCTACACATCAGATTTCTACACATCAGATTCTACACATCAGATTCTACACATCAGATTCTACACATCAGATTCTACACATCAGTCTCAACAGGACCTGGAGCTGACTCGGCTGTGTTTGAGCAGGGCTGACTCAAAAGCCTGCACCCAGTAGCCTAGCTCTCCAGATGTAGAATTAACCACATGTTTTATACAGTAACAGTGCTGTATATTCCCCCGTGGTATCGTTATGGTATTGAGTATCATTATACTAAGCTGGTATTGGTATCGAAGTCTAAATTCTGATATTGTGACAATAGTTAGAATGTGTGATCTAGCAGATGATTAGGCCATTGGGGTGGTCAACCCCCATGCTTCAGCCATCTATAGCCTAGCCGCTATGCTACACCAGGCTACAGGAGAAGGCTCAATGCTAAAGTAGCATACCTGCCTGATAATATGAGCCATGTAGGCTGTGAACTATAGCCTTTGGTGAAAGAGGCTGACCTAAAAATACTACTTTTTGCCAACATGTTATTGGGCTCATTTCTGGAGGGGAACATTAGCAGGGTGTGTGGCATGCACAGACCTAAACATTTAAAAAGGTCTTAAGTCTTAAATGTATCTTGGTGAAGCCTGCAGATGATAACCTGTGTTAACACATATTCCATGTGTTTAAGATTCATTGTTATGTGTTGGGTGTAATTTCTCTCCCAGCGTCTGGAGGAGATTATGAAGAGGACACGTCGCTCAGGCCCAGCGGAGAAGGTAGGAACCACTAATTCTAAATAATGGACATGTGCTTTACAAGGAGTAAAATGATCTCACTCTCTCTCGCTCTCTCTAGAAAACCACTCCTCACAAGAACGTAGACGAATCCGGTAACTCCCTACCGATCTGTCCTCTCAGTGGTCAGTTCTGTGACTAGTATATGTTCAGTCCCATATTCACTGTTCTTCTTATAATGAGTATCTCTGTGTGTTTGTGATTGGTTGTCGTTCTTGGTGTTTGTTTGTGATTGGTTATGTGTGTTTTTCTCCAGCGTCGAGCTGTGATTCTCCAGGCCCCTTAGTGAGCATGTCAGGGGCCGAGCACAGCGACAGCAACGGCCATGGAGCCCCCAGCCTCAACACTGACCCCAGCCTCAACACTGACCCCAGCCTCATCACTGACCCCAGCCTCATCACTGACCCCAGCCTCAACACTGACCCCAGCCTCATCACTGACCCCAGCCTCATCACTGACCCCAGCCTCATCACTGACCCCAGCCTCAACACTGACCCCAGCCTCAACACTGACCCCAGCCTCAACACTGACCCCAGCCTCAACACTGACCCCATCCTCAACACTGACCCCATCCTCAACACTGACCCCAGCCTCAACACTGACCCCAGCCCCTAACACTGACCCCAGCCCTAACACTGACCCCAGCCCTAACACTGACCCCAGCCCTAACACTGACCCCAGCACAGCACTGCTTCCACCTGCTGACGAGAGGTAGGACTACAGGGAGAGGGAGGAAATATTACTACTAATAATACACTGCAACGAGAAGATTTGATAAAGGACATTCATCTCTCTCTCGCTCTCTCTCTGTCTCTGTCTGTCTGTCTCACACACTCTCTCTGTCAGGGAGAACGGGTTGTTTGAGGAAGTGATAGTTCTCTCTGCTGACTCCAGACCTCCTCCTGGTGAAGGAGAGAAGGGGGAGGAGGAGCAGCGTGTACCTGTCATTGCGTTCCAGGAGAACGGGATCGTAAAACCGCTGAGTGAATGAGTAGACGACCCTCCAACACAACACACAGCAGGTATATAGACATCATCTTCCTCAGTCTTCAGCGTGTCTGTAGACATCATCTTCCTCAGTCTTCAGCGTGTCTGTAGACATCATCTTCCTCAGTCTTCAGCGTGTCTGTAGACATCATCTTCCTCAGTCTTCAGCGTGTCTGTAGACATCATCTTCCTCAGTCTTCAGCGTGTCTGTAGACATCATCTTCCTCAGTCTTCAGCGT
Organism: Coregonus clupeaformis; assembly: GCF_020615455.1. Classification (NCBI taxonomy): domain Eukaryota; kingdom Metazoa; phylum Chordata; class Actinopteri; order Salmoniformes; family Salmonidae; genus Coregonus; species Coregonus clupeaformis. The sequence continues at coordinate 68,786 of NW_025534407.1, read as the reverse complement.
GTCTGTAGACATCATCTTCCTCAGTCTTCAGCGTGTCTGTAGACATCATCTTCCTCAGTCTTCAGCGTGTCTAGACATCATCTTCCTCAGTCTTCAGCGTGTCTATCATATTCACATTGCAATGAACCATTTACCCTTCACTAATTCCATCTACACTTTGTATTGTAATTAGATTTTTAAACAGCCTCAATAATGTTTAATACTGACGGGCTTCTCCTCCTTGGTTTACAGATGTTGTCTGGAAAACAGAAGGAGATGGAGGGGAGAGAGATGGAGGTGTAGAAGGAGAAGAGAAGGAGCCATGGACAGGCCTCCTGGTGTCCTGGTTTCTCCCTGTGTTACCACGGTAACAGTGTTACTCTTCCTGTATTCTTCCAGAACCTCCTTCCAACGCTGCCCCCCTCCTCCTCCTCCAAAGATGTCTCACAGCATCTTCTGGCCTGGAAAGAATCTGTTTCCCAACTCAATGCTGTTCTCCACCTCCTATTGAGTATCACCTAAATGCATGTGTTCTGACTGTGCCCAGGGGTGGGCCCTGACACTGTGTGACTGTCATGGGGTAGGTGGGGTTGGATGTTGAGGAGGTAAAACCCGAGAGGTTTCCATGTGGCTGGAAGGTGTCTGGCCTTTGGTGTGTCATTGACAACAACAACAAAAAATAATGTTTCCTTTCAGTAAACCAGGAATAGTGTGTACACGACTGATTCATGTTTAGTTTGATACTTATTGCTGTAAATATATAATGGGATTTGTCCCTCCTTTTGCGTTTCTTCTGTAGAGTTTAAACACATCTCCCTTTTTTCTGTTTTTGTTGTTGTTTCTATGACGATGAGATTGAATGATTTAACTGATTTGACCTCCGAACTCAAAAGTCCCGCCCATGTCACATCGTGCCATTTGATTTAATTGTCTCCTCTCTCAAAGCTGCACGTTGTTGACATCCCCTTCAGCCAATCAGCAGGATTTGAAGACCCCCTCCCTGTAGCGTAGACATCTTCTACTCTTCTGGATATGACTGGACCATCGTGAAGGAAGTGGATGGATAGCCAACAGATGTATTGAATATTGTAACTATCATTGACCCCTGAAATTTCGATGAATTCTAAAATAACCTTATCTGATAGATTTGATGGTCTTATGATCAATATCAAGGGTTTTATTAAATGAAGTTGATGCTGCTGCTACTAATGACGTTCCTTTGCCTTATCAGATCACAGAGAAAGGGGCGGTTCAGAGACTCTCAGATAGTCTACACCATAGAGATACATTCAAAGATGTTCCATTGAATTCTATGGTTTAACACACAGTAAACTAACCACAAGCAGAAGAGACATGCAATTCCCAACATGTCAAAGTGTTTGAGGGGATTCGTTTGAGCGAGGCCAGGCATAGAATCACTCATCTTGATCACATAATAGTTAAAAATATCTTGAATATATATATATAGATAGTTTTTTGATATGCAAGGAGATTTATAAATCAGTAATGCTGTGAAGTCTGACTGCAATGTAGTTGATCTCAAAGACAGTAAACACAGTCTACACACAGTAAACTCATTCTCATATGCTGCTGTTATTCAGCCTCGGTTCTCTTAGCTTAGCACTAATGGTTCCATGTTCTGCTCAGAAACCTCTGAACTGTCAGCTTAGCACTAATGGTTCCATGTTCTGTTAGAACCCTCTGAACTGTCAGCTTAGCACTAATGGTTCCATGTTCTGTTAGAACCCTCTGAACTGTCAGCTTAGCACTAATGGTTCCATGTTCTGTTAGAACCCTCTGAACTGTCAGCTTAGCACTAATGGTTCCATGTTCTGTTAGAACCCTCTGAACTGTCAGCTTAGCACTAATGGTTCCATGTTCTGTTAGAACCCTCTGAACTGTCAGCTTAGCACTAATGGTTCCATGTTCTGTTAGAACCCTCTGAACTGTCAGCTTAGCACTAATGGTTCCATGTTCTGTTAGAACCCCTCTGAACTGTCAGCTTAGCACTAATGGTTCCATGTTCTGTTAGAACCCTCTGAACTGTCAGCTTAGCACTAATGGTTCCATGTTCTGTTAGAACCCTCTGAACTGTCAACGTAGCACTAATGGTTCCATGTTCTGTTAGAACCCTCTGAACTGTCAGCTTAGCACTAATGGTTCCATGTTCTGTTAGAACCCTCTGAACTGTCAGCTTAGCACTAATGGTTCCATGTTCTGTTAGAACCCTCTGAACTGTCAGCTTAGCACTAATGGTTCCATGTTCTGTTAGAACCCTCTGAACTGTCAACGTAGCACTAATGGTTCCATGTTCTGTTAGAACTGTCACACAAACATAAAACATAGATATGGAACGATCTTAGAATGTCTGTGACTGCGATGTTCCATGGGCGGCCTGCTGTCCTAACCTTTGCAATAGGTGGGGCGGTCCTCACATGGTTGGGACCTTATTGCCCTATCCGTTATGATCTTTAAAAAGCACATAGGCATTACTACCGTTGTATCCCAAATGGTACCCTACCCCTACATAGTGTACATTTGGGATGTAGTCTACGTCTCTTTGAAATGAAGGTTTGAAAGGGGGTAACTACATGAAGAACATATAAATACATAGATATTATACTATATATTATGTATATATTTTTACTAAGACATAAACAGTCCTTTACTGAGAAGGAGGGGGCTGAAAACAGAGTGTGTTCTATACCAGGACTCCTATTGGTTCTGAACCATAGGGTTGGTTCTATACCAGGACTCCTATTGGTTCTGAACCATAGGGTTGGTTCTATACCAGTACTCCTATTGGTTCTGAACCATAGGGTTGGTTCTATACCAGGACTCCTATTGGTTCTGAACCATAGGGTTGGTTCTATAATATAACTCTAAAGGTTCTGAAACTCTAGGGTGGGTCCTGTAAGAGAACTCGTGGTTCTAGGGTTCTTCTGACTCCGTTCCGTGCTCTCGCTCCTGTCTGGCTCCATAGTAACGGCTTGTCAGAGCCTCTGTTCCGATCTGTATAGCATGTCAATAAAACAGATTTTGTCTGGAAGATGAGTTTCTGAGTATTTTTCAGATGTTATTACACGTCTGACCAGCAGAGAGCTGACTATTCCACAGCCCTGTCAAACACCCATCTACTGGTGCAGTCTGGGGGTGGATGAAATGAATGGATGCATTTGCTTTGCTGTGAGTGGGAGAGAGTGTGGCGTACGTCTGTGTGTGTGTGTGGAGGGTTACATAGAGCCTGGGTGGTTAGAAGCAGCACAGACCTCTTGATTTGGGCCGGAAGCTCCTCGCAGTTAGTTAGTGTGATCATCTTTATAGAAGTTATGGTATTAATGATGGATAAGGTCATCCTCTGACACAGTCTGGGGAGAGGATAGTGACTGGAGCGAGACAATACATTTGACATTTTAGTCATTTAGCAGACGCTCTTATCCAGAGCGACTTACAGTTTAGTGAGCGCATACATTTTTTCATACTGGCCCCCCCCGTGGGGAAACGAACCCACAACCCTGGCGTTGCAAGCACCGTGCTCTACCAACTGAGCTACACGGGAGGAGGGCCAAGTTAGACCTACAGGCAGACAGGGGATGTCCCAAAATGGCACTAGTGGTCTAAAGTAGTGCACTATATAGGGAATAGGGTGCCAGTTGAGACAGAAAGGCCCAAATGAGACTTTTTAGATGATTAACTTGTGAAACAACATGCTGCTGCTGTGAGATACCAGGGCCTGGTGGGATACAACACCGGAAGTTAATTTCATCTTTTCCCTTAATGTTTCCTTAACTTTAGTCAGTTGTGCAAAACATTGTTAATTTCCCCCTTGACAACGTAGGCTAAAACGTGTGAATTTGTTTTAAATAATTTGAAGTATCTACAGGCATTATGAAGGGTTTGTGAAGGCTTCATTAAGCTTTTCAAACTTGTTTGTTTGCAATGCAGATTTTCTTTTCCATTCCAGCACTAAATTGAATCAACATAATGAATGGTCTATACATCATTGGTAGGTATCAGCGCATCTACAGTGAGGAGAAAAAAGTATTTGATCCCCCCTGCTGATTTTGTACGTTTGCCCACTGACAAAGACATGATCAGTCTATATTTTTAATGGTAGGTTTATTTGAACAGTGAGAGACAGAATAACAACAAATAAATCCAGAAAAACGCATGTCAAAAATGTTATACATTTATTTGCATTTTAATGAGGGAAATAAGTATTTGACCCCTCTCAATCAGAAAGATTTCTGGCTCCCAGGTGTCTTTTATACAGGTAACGAGCTGAGATTAGGAGCACACTCTTAAAGGGAGTGCTCCTAATCTCAGCTTGTTACCTGTATAAAAGACACCTGTCCAGAAGCAATCAATCAATCAGATTCCAAACTCTCCACCATGGCAAAGACCAAAGAGCTCTCCAAGGATGTCAGGGACAAGATTGTAGACCCTACACAAGGCTGGAATGGGCTACAAGACCATCGCCAACAGTTTGGTGAGAAGGTGACAACAGTTGGTGCGATTATTCGCAAATGGAAGAAGCACAAAATAACTGTCAATCTCCCTCGGCCTGGGGCTCCATGCAAGATCTCACCTCGTGGAGTTGCAATGATCATGAGAACGGTGAGAATCAGCCCAGAACTACACGGGAGGATCTTGTCAATGATCTCAAGGCAGCTGGGACCATAGTCACCAAGAAAACAATGGTAACACACTACGCCGTGAAGGACTGAAATCCTGCAGCGCCCGCAAGGTCCCCCTGCTCAAGAAAGCACATATACAGGCCCGTCTGAAGTTTGCCAATGAACATCTGAATGATTCAGAGGAGAACTGGGTGAAAGTGTTGTGGTCAGATGAGACCAAAATCGAGCTCTTTGGCATCAACTCAACTCGCCGTGTTTGGAGGAGGAGGAATGCTGCCTATGACCCCAAGAACACCATCCCCACCGTCAAACATTGAGGTGGAAACATTACGCTTTGGGGGTAGTTTTTTCTGCTAAGGGGACAGGACAACTTCACCGCATCAAAGGGACGATGGACGGGGCCATGTACCGTCAAATCTTGGGTGAGAACCTCCTTCCCTCAGCCAGGGCATTGAAAATGGGTCGTGGATGGGTATTCCAGCATGACAATGACCCAAAACACACGGCCAAGGCAACAAAGGAGTGGCTCAAAAGAAGCACATTAAGGTCCTGGGTGGCCTAGCCAGTCTCCAGAACTTAATCCCACAGAAAATCTGTGGAGGGAGCTGAAGGTTTGAGTTGCCAACGTCAGCCTCGAAACCTTAATGACTTGGAGAAGATCTGCAAATAGGAGTGGGACAAAATCCCTCCTGAGATGTGTGCAAACCTGCTGGCCAACTACAAGAAACGTCTGACCTCTGTGATTGCCAACAAGGGTTTTGCCACCAAGTACTAAGTCATGTTTTGCAGAGGGGTCAAATACTTATTTCATAAAAATGCTAATCAATTTATAACATTTTGACATTCGTTTTTCTGGATTTTTGTTGTTGTTATTCTGTCTCTCACTGTTCAAATAAACCTACCATTAAAATTATAGACTGATCATTTTCTTTGTCAGTGGGCAAACGTACAAAATCAGCAGGGGATCAAATACTTTTTTCCCTCACTGTAATTTCACAGCGTGGAAAGGATTATTTTTAAGTGAAGGATTCCGTTTCATCCCAGAACTAAACACATTTAATTCAAAAAATGAATGCATCGTTGGTGTCACCCCATCTCATCTCACAGCATCTCATCTCACAGTGAGAAAAGGATTTGTTTAAAGCAGAGCTGCCGGAAAATGTTTGCCCCAATAATTTTCAATCTGGTATGGCATATAAAATGTAGATAGTAAGTATAAGCTGGAAGTAGAGGCCTAAGCATTGTTGTTCACTAGTTTACTCCAAGTAGGGAAAGGGTGGCGGGGTTGGAAAGTAATAAAGGGGAATATATGTATATATATATATATATATATATATATATATATATATATATATATATTCATATATATACAGTGGGGAGAACAAGTATTTGATACACTGCCGATTTTGCAGGTTTTCCTACTTACAAAGCATGTAGAGGTCTGTAATTCTTATCATAGGTACACTTCAACTGTGAGAGACGGAATCTAAAACAAAAATCCAGAAAATCACATTGTATGATTTTAAGTAATTAATTTGCATTTTATTGCATGACATAAGTATTTGATACATCAGAAAAGCAGAACTTAATAGTTGGTACAGAAACCATTGTTTGCAATTACAGAGATCATACGTTTCCTGTAGGTCTTGACCAGGTTTGCACACACTGCAGCAGGGATTTTGGCCCACTCCTCCATACAGACCTTCTCCAGATCCTTCAGGTTTCGGGGCTGCCGCTGGGCAATACGGACTTTCAGCTCCATCCAAAGATTTTCTATTGGGTTCAGGTCTGGGGACTGGCTAGGCCACTCCAGGACCTTGAGATGCTTCTTACGGAGCCACTCCTTAGTTGCCCTGGCTGTGTGTTTCGGGTCGTTGTAATGCTGGAAGACCCAGCCACGACCCATCTTCAATGCTCTTACTGAGGGAAGGAGGTTGTTGGCCAAGATCTCGCGATACATGGCCCCATCCATCCTCCCCTCAATACGGTGCAGTTGTCCTGTCCCCTTTGCAGAAAAGCATCCCCAAAGAATGATGTTTCCACCTCCATGCTTCACGGTTGGGATGGTGTTCTTGGGGTTGTACTCATCCTTCTTCTTCCTCCAAACACGGCGAGTGGAGTTTAGACCAAAAGCTATATTTTTGTCTCATCAGACCACATGACCTTCTCCCCATTCCTCCTCTGGATCATCCAGATGGTCATTGGCAAACTTCAGACGGGCCTGGACATGCGCTGGCTTGAGCAGGGGAACCTTGCGTGCACTGCAGGATTTTATTCCATGACGGCGTAGTGTGTTACTAATGCTTTTCTTTGAGACTGTGGTCCCAGCTCTGTTCAGGTCATTGACCAGGTCCTGCCGTGTGGTTCTGGGCTGATCCCTCACCTTCCTCATGATCATTGATGCCCCACGAGGTGAGATCTTGCATGGAGCCCCAGACCGAGGGTGATTGACCGTCATCTTGAACTTCTTCCATTTTCTAATAATTGCGCCAACAGTTGTTGCCTTCTCACCAAGCTGCTTGCCTATTGTCATGTAGCCCATCCCAGCCTTGTGCAGGTCTACAATTTTATCCCTGATGTCCTTACACAGCTCTCTGGTCTTGGCCATTGTGGAGAGGTTGGAGTCTGTTTGATTGGTGTGTGGACAGGTGTCTTTTTATACAGGTAACGAGTTCAAACAGGTGCAGTTAATACAGGTAATGAGTGGAGAACAGGAGGGCTTCTTAAAGAAAAACTAACAGGTCTGTGAGAGCTGGAATTCTTACTGGTTGGTAGGTGATCAAATACTTATGTCATGCAATAAAATGCAAATTAATTACTTAAAAATCATACAATGTGATTTTCTGGATTTTTGTTTTACATTCCGTCTCTCACAGTTGAAGTGTTACCTATGATAAAAATTACAGACCTCTACATGCTTTGTAAGTAGGAAAACCTGCAAAATCAGCAGTGTATCAAATACTTGTTCTCCCCACTGTATATATATATATATTTCATATATATACACATATATATATTCATATATATATACACATACAGTGGGGAAAAAAAGTATTTAGTCAGCCACCAATTGTGCAAGTTCTTCCACTTAAAAAGATGAGAGGCCTGTAATTTTCACCTTGGGAAACACGCCAACTATGACAGACAAAATGAGGAAAAAAAATCCAGAGAATCACATTGTAGGATTTTTTATGAATTTATTTGCAAATTATGGTGGAAAATAAGTATTTGGTCAATAACAAAAGTTTCTCAATACTTTGTTATATACCCTTTGTTGGCAATGACACAGGTCAAAAACGTTTTCTGTAAGTCTTCACAAGGTTTTCACACACTGTTGCTGGTATTTTGGCCCATTCCTCCATGCAGATCTCCTCTAGAGCAGTGATGTTTTGGGGCTGTCGCTAGGCAACACAGACTTTCAACTCCCTCCAAAGATTTTCTATGGGTTGAGATCTGGAGACTGGCTAGGCCACTCCAGGACCTTGAAATGCTTCTTACGAAGCCACTCCTTTGTTGCCCGGGTGGTGTGTGTTGGGATCATTGTCATGCTGAAAGACCCAGCCACGTTTCTATCTTCAATGCCCTTGCTGATGGAAGGAGGTTTTCACTCAATCTCACGATACACGGCCCCATTCATTCTTTCCTTTACACGGATCAGTCGTCCTGGTCCCTTTGCAGAAAAACAGCCCCAAAGCATGATGTTTCCACCCCCATGCTTCACAGTAGGTATGGTGTTCTTTGGATGCAACTCAGCATTCTTTGTCCTCCAAACACGACGAGTTGAGTTTTTACCAAAAAGTTATATTTTGGTTTCATCTGACCATATGACATTCTCCCCAATCCTCCTCGGATCATCCAAATGCACTCTAGCAAACTTCAGACGGCCTGGACATGTACTGGCTTAAGCAGGTGGACACGTCTGGCACTGCAGGATTTGAGTCCCTGGCGGCGTAGTGTGTTACTGATGGTAGGCTTTGTTACTTTGGTCCCAGCTCTCTGCAGGTCATTCACTAGGTCCCCCCGTGTGGTTCTGGGATTTTGCTCACCGTTCTTGTGATCATTTTGACCCCACAGGGTGAGATCTTGCGTGGAGCCCCAGATCGAGGGAGATTATCAGTGGTCTTGTATGTCTTCCATTTCCTAATAATTGCTCCCACAGTTGATTTCTTCAAACCAAGCTGCTTACCTATTACAGATTCAGTCTTCCCAGCCTGGTGCAGGTCTACAATTTTGTTTCTGGTGTCCTTTGACAGCTCTTTGGTCTTGGCCATAGTGGAGTTTGGAGTGTGACTGTTTTGAGGTTGTGGACAGGTGTCTTTTTATACTGATAACAAGTTCAAACAGGTGCCATTAATACAGGTAACGAGTGGAGGACAGAGGAGCCTCAAAGAAGAAGTTACAGGTCTGTGAGAGCCAGAAATCTTGCTTGTTTGTAGGTGACCAAATACTGATTTTCCACCATAATTTGCAAATAAATTCATAAAAAATCCTACAATGTGATTTTCTGGATTTTTTTCTTCTTCTCAATTTGTCTGTCATAGTTGACGTGTACCTATGATGAAACTTACAGGCCTCTCTCATCTTTTTAAGTGGGAGAACTTGCACAATTGGTGGCTGACTAAATACTTTCTTTCCCAGTCATGTACAGTCGTGGTCAAAAGTTTTGAGAATGACACAAATATTAATTTTCACAAAGTCTGCTGCCTCAGTTTTTATGATGGCAATTTGCATATACTCCAGAATGTTATGAAGAGTGATCAGATGAATAGCAATTAATTGCAAAGTCCCTCTTTGCCATGAAAATGAACTTAATCCTAAAAAACATTTCCACTGCATTTCAGACCTGCCAAAAGGACCAGCGTACATCATGTCAGTGATTCTCTCGCTAACACAGGTGAGATGTTGGCGAGGACAAGGCTGAGATCACTCTGTCATGCTGATTGAGTTAGAATAACAGACTGGAAGCTTTAAAAGGAGGGTGGTGCTTGAAATCATTGTTCTTCCTCTGTTAACCATGGTTACCTGCAAGGAAACACATGCCGTCATCATTGCTTTGCACAAAAGGGCTTCACAGGCAAGGATATTGCGGCTAGTTAGATTGCACCTAAATCAACCATTTATTGGATCATCAAGAACTTCAAGGAGAGAGGTTCAATTGTTGTGGTCTCTGTAGCTCAATTGGTAGAGCATGGCGCTTTGTAACGCCAGGGTAGTGGGTTCGATCCCGGGACCACCCATACGTAAAAATGTATGCACACATGACTGTAAGTCGCTTTGGATAAAAGCATCTGCTAAATGGCATATTATATTATTCTAAGGAGGCTTTAGGCTTCTCCTAAAGCTGCGGGATCGGGGCACCACCTGTGCAGAGCTTGCTCAGGAATGGCAGCAGGCAGGTGTGAGTGCATCTGCACGCACAGTGAGGTGAAGACTTTCGGAGGATGGCCTGGTGTCAAGAAGGGCAGCAAAGAAGCCACTTCTCTCCAGGAAAAACATCAGGGATAGACTTATATTCTGCAAAAGGGATTGGACTGCTGAGGACTGGGGTAAAGTCATTTTCTCTGATGAATCCCCTTTCTGATTGTTTGGGGCATCCGGAAAAAGCTTGTCCGGAGAAGATAAGGTGAGCGCTACCATCAGTCCTGTGTCATGCCAACAGTATAGCATCCTGAGACCATTCATGTGTGGGGTTGCTTCTCAGCCAAGGGAGTGGGCTCACTCACAATTTTGCCTAAGAACACAGCCATGAATAAAGAATGGTACCAACACATCCTCCAAGAGCAACTTCTCCCAACCATCCAAGAACAGTTTGGTGACGAACAATGTCATAAGGAAACTAAGTGGCTCGGGAACAAATCATCGAACTTTTGGGTCCATGGCCAGGAAACTCCCCAGACCTTAATCCCATTGGAGAACTTGTGGTCGATCCTCAAGAGGCAGGTGGACAAACAAAAACCCACAAATTCTGACAAACTCCAAGCATTGATTATGCAAGAATGGGCTGCCATCAGTCAGGATGTGGTTCAGAAGTTAATTGACAGCATGCCAGAGCGGATTGCAGAGGTCTTGAAAAAGAAGGGTCAACACTGCAAATATTGATTGACTCTTTGCATAAACTTAATGTAATTGTCAATAAAAGCCTTTTGACACTTATGGAATGCTTGTAATTATACTTCAGTATACCATAGTAACATCTGACTAAAATATCTCATAACACTGAAGCAGCAAACTTTGTGAAGACCAATACTTGTCATTCTTTAAACTTTTGACCACGACTGTAAATCCATAGATTAGCGCCTAATGAATTCATTTCAATTAACTGATTTCCTTATATAAACTCTAACTCAGTAAAATTGTTGAAATTATTGCATGTTGCGTTGGTTTTTTGTTCAGTATACTAACATTAGCTTTAGTAACCTAGCTAGCTAGGTTGATGCAATCATGCAGCCAGCAGCTAATATTAATAATTTAGACTCACTGAATAAATGTGTTTGACACAGGATAAAGAAGATGAAACGATCTGCTGGTGCTACCCAAGCCCACAGCCGAGATACTGATGTTCCTGAAAAGGTTAGTTGGCCAGTTTGTTAGTCCAGTAATGTTGGCATATCATTTTATTTCCATTGCTGGTGATTATTCACAAAAGTTTTGGTGATTTCTGGTATATTATCAAAATAAATAAATCACAGCACGTTTTTGGACTAATTCAGCAGTTTTTACCTTGGGAAATTAATATTGAAAGTTACATTTATATTCCTAAAATTTAAGTTGAAAAGGAAGTAGAGAGAATGGTGCTGCAGTGAATAGCGACCGCTTTACTCCTGACCAACTGTGCCATCGTTTCCTATGACCTAAAAGAGCTTCTGGACTTCAGAATAGCTATCACTAACCTAGATTTGGACGAGAACTTCTACTTCAATGAGTCAGAGGCGATAGACATATTGATTATCCCGGACCAGGCCCACATCCCCGACACCTCGAAGAAGGAGGAGACTGTGATATAGAGGCTGACATGCCTGATGAGAGTGGATAAATCGCCTCTACCATCAATCACTGGAGAATAAACTGGATGAGCTCTGGACGAGACTATCCTATTAACGTGATCTGATGAACTGTAATGTAAATATAAATCTAGCTGGTTTTTCTATACATCAGCAGGACAAGAATGGTGGCGTATGGTCAGAGGAGCTCAGAGGAGGTAGAGTGTGTCTCTTTGTTAACAACAACTGGTGCTCAATCTCTTAATATTATGGAAGTCTCAAGGTTCTGCTGAGTTAGAATAGCTCATGATAAGCTGTAGCCCTTACTATTACTATTATTACTATTATTATTATTACTATTATTATTACTATTATTACTATTACTATTACTATTACTATTATTATTAATATTACTATTACTATTATTACTATTATTACTATTATTATTATTACTATTATTATTACTGTTACTATTATTATTATTAGTATTATTACTTTTATTATTACTATTATTATTATTAATATTGCTTGTATTATTACTATTATTATTAATATTACTATTATTATTAATATTACTATTATTATTACTATTACTATTATTATTAATGTTACTATTACTATTATTATCACTGTTACTATTACTATTATTATTAATATTACTTGTATTATTACTATTATTATTAATATTACTATTATTATTTATATTACTATTATTATTAAATGTCACTATTACTATTATTATTACTGTTACTATTACTATTATTATTAATATTACGTGTATTATTACTATTATTATTAATATTACTATTATTATTACTATTACTATTAATATTACTATTATTATTACTATTACTATTATTATTAATGTTACTATTACTATTATTATTACTGTTACTATTACTATTATTATTAATATTACTTGTATTATTACTATTATTATTAATATTACTATTATTATTAATATTACTATTATTATTACTATTACTATTATTATTAATGTTACTATTACTATTATTATTACTGTTACTATTATTATTATTATTACTGTTACTATTACTATTATTATGACTATTACTATTATTATTACTATTAATATTACTATTATTACTATTATTATTATTACTATTACTATTATTATTATATTATTTATATTATTATTATTATTGATATAATTACTATTGCTATTATTATATTATTTATATTATTATTAATATTGATATAATTACTATTACTATTATTATTATTACAATTACTATTATTACTATTACAATTACTATTATTACTATTACTATTATTATTATTATTATATTATTTATATTATTATTATTACTATAATTACTATTACTATTATTATTATTATTATTATTATTATTATTACTATTACTGAAGAAGGAGGAGAGGAGAGAGGAGGACAGAGGATCAACAGAGAGGAGTATATTATTAGCATAATTATATTAGCATTAGCATACTATTACTGAAGAACTGGGACATTGTCAGCTTCCAGGAATTGTGTACAGATCCTTGCGACATGGGGCCGTACATTATCATGCTGAAACATGAGGTGATGGCAGCGGATAAATGGCACGACAATGGGCCTCAGGATCAGTTCAGATACCAGAAAGGGTTTTAAATAATCTGAAATAATACCAACAGCCTCCGCCGAAGTGGCTGGCTGGGGGGGCGGGGGGGTAGACTGCAGCAATAAATATATGCATATTTTGGCTTATGGACACTTTTATAACCAACAGCTCACATTTTGGGGACAGAGATTTACATTTACATTTTAGTCATTCAGCAGACGCTCTTATCCAGAGCGACTTACAGGAGCAATTAGGGTTAAGTGCCTTGCTCAAGGGCACATCGACAGATTTTTCACCTAGTCGGCTCGGGGATTAGAACCAGTGACCTTTCGGTTACTGGCACAACGCTCTTACCCACTAAGCTCCCTGCCGCCCCAGATGCTAAGAGATGCCATAAGAGAAGATTGAAATAAATAGCCACCCCTCCCCCTTGTTTTAGTCTATCACATCTGAAAATGTTGTAGCCCGCAATGGCAACGTCCTTAACCATAATCAAATTATTCAGTGTAGGTCTCTGAGATAACCATAATGTCTGGGCAATGTGTAATAAAAGCTCATTTACAAAATAAACCCTGGACGCAATTGCTTGTGTGGTTGTGGTCAGTTGTTGTGTGGTTGTGGTCAGTGATTGTGGTCAGTAGTTTTGGTCAGTAGTTGTGTGGTTGTGGTCTCTAGTTGTAGTCAGTAGTTGTGGTCAGTTGTTGTGTGGTTGTGGTCAGTGATTGTGGTCAGTAGTTGTGGTCAGTAGTTGTGTGGTTGTGGTCTCTAGTTGTAGTCAGTAGTTGTGGTCAGTAGTTGTGTGGTTGTGGTCAGGAGTTGTGGTCAATAGTTGTGTTCAGTAGTTGAGTGAAATCACATCACATTTTATTTGTCACATGCACCGAATACAACAGGTGTAGACCTTACCGTGAAATGCTTATTTACAAGCCCTTAACCAACAATGCAGTTTTATGAAAAGAGAGTTAAGAAAATATTGACTTAATAAACTAAAGTACAACATTTAATAAGAAGTAACACAATAAAATAACAATAATGACCGCCTAGTATAGAGGTCCTGGATGGCAGGAAGCTTGGCCCCAGTGATGTACTGGGCCGTACGCACTACCCTCTGTAGCGCCTTGCGGTCGGAGGCCGAGCAGTTGCCATACCAGGCGGTGATGCAACCGGTCATGATACTCTCAATGATGCAGCTGTAGAACTTTTTGAGGATCTGAGGACCCATGCCAAATCTTTTCAGTCTCCTGAGGGGGAGAAGGTGTTGTCATGCCCTCTTCATGACTGTCTTGGTGTGTTTGGACCATGATAGTTCGTTGGTGATGTGGACACCAAGGAACATGGAACTCTCGACCCGCTCCACTACAGCCCCGTCGATGAGAATGGGGGCGTGTTCGGTCCTCCGTTTCCTGTAGTCCACGATCAGCTCCTTTGTCTTGTTCACATTGAGGGAGAGGTTGTTATCCTGGCACCACACGGCCAGGTCTCTGACCTCCTCCCTATAGGCTGTCTCATCATCGTCGGTGATCAGGCCTACCACTGTTGTGTCGTCACAAACGTAATGATGGTGTTGGAATCGTGCTTGGCCACGCAATCGTGGGTGATCAGGGAGTACAGGAGGGGACTGAGCACGCACCCCTGATGGGCCCCAGTGTTGAGGATCAGCGTGGCAGATGTGTTGTTACCTACCCTTACCAACTGGGGGCGGCCCATCAGGAAGTCCAGGATCCAGTTGCAGAGGGAGGTGTTTAGTCCCAGGGTCCTTAGCTTAGTGATGAGCTTAGAGGGCACTATGGTGTTGAACGCTGAGCTGTAGTCAATGAACAGCATTCTCACATAGGTTAACTTTTGTCCAGGTGTGAAAGGGCAGTGTGGAGTGCGATTTGAGATTGCATCATCTGTGGATCTGTTGGGGCGATATGCGAATTGGAGTGGGTCTAGGGTTTCCGGGATGATGGTGTTGATGTTAGCCATGACCTGCCTTTCAAAGCACTTCATGGCTACCGGTGTGAATGCTACGGGGCGGTAGTCATTTAGGCAGTTTACCTTCGCTTTCTTGGGCACAGTAGTTGTGGTCAGTAGTTGTGTGGTTGTGTTTCAGTGGTTGTGTTTCAGTAGTTGTGTAGTTGTGGTCAGTAGTTGTGTGGTTGTGGTCAGTAGTTGTGTGGTTGTGGTCAGTAGTTGTGTGGTTGTGGTCAGTAGTTGTGTGGTTGTGGTCAGTAGTTGTGTGGTTGTGGTCAGTAGTTGTGGTCAGTGTCTAAACTACAGTGATCGGGTGAAATGTGAAGAGGGTGAACCTTTTTGAAGGCTAAAGCCAGTGTGAGAAACATGCTACAAACGTTTGTGCTTTGAAATGGAACAAATACTGCACTCTGACCCACAAAACGTATTTGCTAGATTCATGATAGTGTTGTTAGACAAAGCAAGGAAACTGAACTTCAAAACGTGATGTCGTTTTATTGGAATGTACAGCTGTTGTTTCTAACTAATGTATCTGCTAGATTTTGAGGTGACTTACTGCATCTATAAAGAGAGCAGTTGATGGGTTACTAAAACAGCTCTGTCTAGTGAAGTATTTTTGTCATAATGGTAGAAGTTTAAAAAGTAATGTAATGATTAGAAAGTTTTAGGCTTTTATTTGGGAAGAGAAATATAATGGTGCATCTAGTGATGACAGCTCTGTAAAAGTATTTTTGTGGTAGTTGAACTATGTAGATTAGGTTTGAATGTAGACCAACTGATAGCTAGCTGTAGGTCTATCTCATACATTAACTATTTAAGCTAATGGTGATCACTGAAAAGGACATTTGCTGAAGGAAATGTGGTGTGCTTCCTAGCTTGTTTAAAGCATGTATGGTTGTGAAATAAGTAATAGTAGTGGTAGTGTCTGGTTATAGTTATAGTAGTGGTAGTGACTGGTTATAGTTATAGTAGTGATAGTGACTGGTTATAGTTATAGTAGTGGTAGTGACTGGTTATAGTTATAGTAGTGGTAGTGACTGGTTATAGTTATAGTAGTGGTAGTGTCTGGTTATAGTTATAGTAGTGGTAGTGACTGGTTATAGTTATAGTAGTGATAGTGACTGGTTATAGTTATAGTAGTGGTAGTGACTGGTTATAGGTATAGTAATGGTAGTGACTGGTTATAGTAGTGGTAGTGACTGGTTATAGTTATAGTAGTGGTAGTGACTGGTTATAGTTATAGTAGTGGTAGTGACTGGTTATAGTTATAGTAGTGATAGTGACTGGTTATAGTTATAGTAGTGGTAGTGACTGGTTATAGTTATAGTAGTGGTAGTGACTGGTTATAGTTATAGTAGTGGTAGTGACTGGTTATAGTTATAGTAGTGGTAGTGACTGGTTATAGTTATAGTAGTGATAGTGACTGGTTATAGTTATAGTAGTGGTAGTGGTAGTGCAGTAGTAATGGTAGTGACTGGTTATAGTTATAGTAGTGGTAGTGTCTGCATTAGTAATGGTAGTGACTGGTTATAGTTAGAGTAATGGTGGTGACTGGTTATAGTTATAGTAGTGATAGTGACTGGTTATAGTAGTAGTAGTGTCTAGTGTGGTCCTCTGTAGCTCAGCTGGTAGAGCACGGCGCTTGTAACGCCAAGGTAGTGGGTTCGATCCCCGGGACCACCCATACACCAAAAAAAAAATGTATGCACGCATGACTGTAAGTCGCTTTGGATAAAAGCGTCTGCTAAATGGCATATTATATTTATATTTATTATTATACAGTAGTAAAGGTAGTGACTGGTTATAGTTATAGTAGTGGTAGTGACTGGTTATAGTTATAGTAGTGGTAGTGTCTACAGTAGTAATGGTAGTGACTGGTTATAGTAGTGGTAGTGACTGGTTATAGTAGTGGTAGTGACTGGTTATAGTTATAGTAGTGGTAGTGACTGGTTATAGTTATAGTAGTGATAGTGACTGGTTATAGTTATAGTAGTGGTAGTGTCTGCAGTAGTAATGGTAGTGACTGGTTACAGTTATAGTAATGGTGGTGACTGGTTATAGTTATAGTAGTGGTAGTGACTGGTTATAGTAGTAGTAGTGTCTACAGTAGTAATGGTAGTGACTGGTTATAGTTATAGTAGTGGTAGTGACTGGTTATAGTTATAGTAGTGGTAGTGTCTACAGTAGTAATGGTAGTGACTGGTTATAGTTATAGTAGTGGTAGTGACTGGTTATAGTTATAGTAGTGGTAGTGTCTGCATTAGTAATGGTAGTGACTGGTTATAGTTATAGTAGTGGTAGTGTCTACAGTAGTAATGGTAGTGACTGGTTATAGTTATAGTAGTGGTAGTGACTGGTTATAGTTATAGTAGTGGTAGTGACTGGTTATAGTTATAGTAGTGGTAGTGACTGGTTATAGTTATAGTAGTGGTAGTGACTGGTTATAGTTATAGTAATGGCAGTGACTGGTTATAGTAGTGGTAGTGACTGGTTATAGTTATAGTAGTGGTAGTGTCTACAGTAGTAATGGTAGTGACTGGTTATAGTTATAGTAATGGTAGTGACTGGTTATAGTTATAGTAGTGATAGTGACTGGTTATAGTTATAGTAGTGGTAGTGTCTACAGTAGTAATGGTAGTGACTGGTTATAGTTATAGTAATGGCAGTGACTGGTTATAGTAGTGGTAGTGACTGGTTATAGTTATAGTAGTGGTAGTGTCTACAGTAGTAATGGTAGTGACTGGTTATAGTTATAGTAGTGGTAGTGTGCATTAGTAATGGTAGTGACTGGTTATAGTTATAGTAGTGATAGTGACTGGTTATAGTTATAGTAGTGGTAGTGACTGGTTATAGTTATAGTAGTGATAGTGACTGGTTATAGTTATAGTAGTGATAGTGTCTGGTTATAGTTATAGTAGTGGTAGTGACTGGTTATAGTTATAGTAGTAGTAGTGACTGGTTATAGTTATAGTAGTGGTAGTGTCTACAGTAGTAGTGGTAGTGACTGGTTATAGTTATAGTAGTAGTAGTGACTGGTTATAGTTATAGTAGTGGTAGTGTCTACAGTAGTAGTGGTAGTGACTGGTTATAGTTATAGTAGTTGTAGTGACTGGTTATAGTTATAGTTATAGTAGTGATAGTGACTGGTTATAGTTATAGTAGTGGTAGTGTCTGCAGTAGTAATGGTAGTGACTGGTTATAGTTATAGTAGTGGTAGTGTCTACAGTAGTAATGGTAGTGACTGGTTATAGTTATAGTAGTGGTGGTGACTGGTTATAGTAGTGGTAGTGACTGGTTATAGTTATAGTAGTGGTAGTGTCTGCAGTAGTAATGGTAGTGACTGGTTATAGTTATAGTAGTGGTAGTGTCTACAGTAGTAATGGTAGTGACTGGTTATAGTTATAGTAATGGCAGTGACTGGTTATAGTAGTGGTAGTGACTGGTTATAGTTATAGTAGTGGTAGTGTCTGCAGTAGTAATGGTAGTGACTGGTTATATTTATAGTAGTGGTAGTGACTGGTTATAGTTATAGTATTGGTAGTGACTGGGTTATAGTTATAGTAGTGGTAGTGACTGGTTATAGTTATAGTAGTGGTAGTGTCTGCATTAGTAATGGTAGTGACTGGTTATAGTTATAGTAGTGATAGTGACTGGTTATAGTTATAGTAGTGGTAGTAACTGGTTATAGTTATAGTAGTGATAGTGACTGGTTGATAGTAGTGGTAGTGTCTGGTTATAGTTATAGTAGTGGTAGTGTCTGCAGTAGTAATGGTAGTGACTGGTTATAGTTATAGTAGTGGTAGTGTCTACAGTAGTAATGGTAGTGTCTGGTTATAGTTATAGTAGTGGTAGTGACTGGTTATAGTTATAGTAGTGGTAGTGTCTGCATTAGTAATGGTAGTGACTGGTTATAGTTATAGTAGTGATAGTGACTGGTTATAGTTATAGTAGTGGTAGTGTCTGCAGTAGTAATGGTAGTGACTGGTTATAGTTATAGTAGTGGTAGTGTCTGGTTATAGTTATAGTAGTGGTAGTGTCTGCATTAGTAATGGTAGTGACTGGTTATAGTTATAGTAATGGTGGTGACTGGTTATAGTTATAGTAGTGGTAGTGACTGGTTATAGTTATAGTAGTAGTAGTGTCTACAGTAGTAATGGTAGTGACTGGTTATAGTTATAGTAGTGGTAGTGACTGGTTATAGTAGTGGTAGTGTCTACAGTAGTAATGGTAGTGACTGGTTATAGTTATAGTAGTGGTAGTGACTGGTTATATTTATAGTATTGGTAGTGACTGGTTATAGTTATAGTAGTGGTAGTGTCTACAGTAGTAATGGTAGTGACTGGTTATAGTTATAGTAATGGTAGTGAATGGTTATAGTTATAGTAGTGGTAGTGACTGGTTATAGTTGTAGTAATGGCAGTGACTGGTTATAGTAGTGGTAGTGACTGGTTATAGTTATAGTAGTGGTAGTGTCTACAGTAGTAATGGTAGTGACTGGTTATAGTAGTGGTAGTGTCTGGTTATAGTTGTGGTAGTGACTACAGTAGTAATGGTAGTGACTGGTTATAGTTATAGTAGTGGTAGTGACTGGTTATATTTATAGTAGTGGTAGTGACTGGTTATAGTTATAGTAATGGTATTGACTGTTTATAGTTATAGTAGTTGTAGTGACTGGTTATAGTTATAGCAGTGGTAGTGACTACAGTAGTAATGGTAGTGACTGGTTATAGTTATAGTAGTGGTAGTGACTGGTTATAGTTATAGTAGTGGTAGTGACTGGTTATCGTTATAGTAGTGGTATTGACTGGTTATAGTTATAGTAGTGGTAGTGTCTGCAGTAGTAATGGTGGTGACTGGTTATAGTTATAGTAATGGTAGTGACTGGTTATAGTTATAGTAGTGGTAGTGTCTACAGTAGTAATGGTAGTGACTGGTTATAGTTATAGTAGTGGTAGTGACTGGTTATAGTTATAGTAGTGGTAGTGACTGGTTATAGTTATAGTATTGGTAGTGACTGGTTATAGTAGTGGTAGTGACTGGTTATAGTTATAGTAGTGGTAGTGTCTGCACTAGTAATGGTAGTGACTGGTTATAGTTATAGTAGTGGTAGTGACTGGTTATAGTTATAGTAGTGGTAGTGACTGGTTATAGTAGTGGTAGTGTCTACAGTAGTAATGGAAGTGACTGGTTATAGTTATAGTAATGGTAGTGACTGGTTATAGTAGTGGTAGTGTCTGCAGTAGTAATGGTGGTGACTGGTTATAGTTATAGTAATGGTAGTGACTGGTTATAGTTATAGTAATGGTAGTGACTGGTTATAGTTATAGTAGTGGTAGTGACTGGTTATAGTTATAGTAGTGGTAGTGACTGGTTATAGTTATAGTAGTAGTAGTGACTGGTTATAGTTATAGTAGTGGTAGTGACTGGTTATAGTTATAGTAGTGGTGGTGACTACAGTAGTAATGGTGGTGACTGGTTATAGTAGTGGTAGTGTCTGGTATAAGCCATTGCTTAAAGAAACAAATAAGCAAACACTTTTGGTGTTCGCCAAAGGGCATGTGGGAGACTCCCCAAACATATGGAAGAAGGTACCCTGGTCAGATGAGACTAAAATTGAGCTTTTTTTCCATCAAGGAAAATGTCTGGCGCAAACCCAACACCTCTCATCACCCCGAGAACACCATCCCCACAGTTAAGCATGGTGGTGGCAGCATCATGCTGTGGCTATGTTTTTCATCGGCAGGGACTGGGAAACTGGTCAGAATTGAAGGAATGATGGATGGTGCTAAATACAGGGAAATTCTTGAGGGAAACCTGTTTCAGTCTTCCAGAGATTTGAGACTGGGACGGAGGTTCACCTTCCAGCAGGACTGACCCTAAGCATACTGCTAAAGCAACACTCGAGTTGTTTAAGGGGAAACATTTAAATGTCTTGGAATGGCCTAGTCAAAGCCCAGACCTCAATCCAATTGAGAATCTGTGGTATGACTTAAAGATTGCTGTACACCAGCGGAACCCATCCAACTTGAAGGAGCTGGAGCAGTTTTGCCTTGAAGAATGGGAAAAAATCCCAGTGGCTAGATGTGCCAAACTTATAGAGACATACCCCAAGTGACTTGCAGCTGTAATTGCTGCAAAAGGTGGCTCTACAAAGTATTGACTTTGGGGGGGGGGGTGAATAGTTATGCACGCTCAAGTTCTCTGTTTTTTTGTCTTATTTCTTGTTTGTTTCACAATAAAAAATATTTTGCATCTTCAAAGTGGTAGGCATGTTGTGTAAAACAAATGATACAAACCCCCCAAAAAATCAATTTTAATTCCAGGTTGTAAGGCAACAAAATAGGAAAAAAGCCAAGGGGGGTGAATACTTTCACAAGCCGCTGTATCTAATAGGGTCCTTTAACTGCTAACTGTACTGTATAGAGCCCTGCTATAGTAGTTCACTAAACTACACAGTATGTTGTCCAGCCCTGCTATAGTAGTTCACTAAACTACACAGTATGTTGTCCAGCCCTGATAATGTAGTTCACTAAACTACACAGTAGGTTGTCCAGCCCTAATAATGTAGTTCACTAAACTACACAGTATGTTGTCCAGCCCTAATAATGTAGTTCACTAAACTACACAGTAGGTTCTCCATTGAATTTTTTGTCTCTGGCTCTTTTGATATCAATGAATAGTAACAACATACGTAAAAATGTATGCGCACATGACTGTAAGTCGCTTTGGATAAAAGCGTCTGCTAAATGGCATATTATATTATTATTATTAACAAGGTTTGTGGTAGTTTGAAAGAGTTTGATCCACCTTAGGCCAGGAGTAATTCCAATTCACCGACAAGAAAATCCCCAGCCCTAGAGTCATAGCTTCCCTTTTCATTCTATAATCATTATATTTTGTCATCGCCTATGAATAAGACTTTTTTACCTGACCAGGTCATGAGATCAGGAAAATCTCCAGGAAAATATGTCCTAATTTTGCAACATAACTTTTGAACCTGTGGTGCCACCTCCATTAAAGAGCAGGCTTTCATTTCATCCCAGCACCAAACACATCATCTCACAGAGAGGAAAGGGCTACAGATCCATTGAGGGAATTCGGCTGGCACGCCCAGCCCCCTCGGCTGTCCTCCACTGCAGGCGTTGCGCTTTAAATAGCAGATGTTAAAAAATTGTTCATGCTCAGCCAGTCAGTACTGTAGGCCTGCCTTCTCCGTCTCTCTCTCGAACACACACAAACACACGCTATGTCAGCCGCCAGCACCGAGACGAGCGCCCCGTTGCCCGCGGCCACCAGCCGGGTGTTCTTCCAGCCGCCGGCTGGAGTTGGGTGCGCTGGCTCCGGCCCCATGCCGCGGGACGACCCGGTCCAGAGGAAGCAGGGGAAAGTGACGGTGAAATACGACAGGAAGGAGCTGCGGAAAAGATTGATACTGGAGGAGTGGATCATCGAACAACTCAGCGATCTGTACGACTGTGAGGTGAGGAGGAGGGGAGGTAAACCAAAACGCAGACAATAGTGGGTCGGAATCGGATGCGCTTTTATCATAGCGAGGCTTATAAATGATGTGCAATCGATACGGTCTGACCCTGAAGATCTCCCACTCACAACGGACTTTCAATGGGCGCTTTGGGTCGTTTGTTCTAGGAGGATTCCAGGGGAATCATTAATTGCCAAGAAAATCCGTGATTAAAATGTTGTCTTTAGAGTTTGGAGTGTGTTTTAGTATCTTTGCAGTGGTGGTGCGTAATGCCCGGGGAAGGGGACGTGGAGGGGGTTTGGTTACCCGTGTAACTCCCCGGGTCACGCCGGTCTATGGTCCCCTCTCTCCCCGGCTGCATTGTCTCTCCCCTGGGCAGGCAGCGTTACAGTGAGGGTGGGACAGAACAGATGAACCACTGGGTTGAAAGTGGTTGAATCAACGTTGATTCCACGTTATTTCAACCATATATATATATATATATATATATATATATATATATATATATATATATATATATATATATATATATTGTGTGTGTGTGTGTGTGTGTGTGTGTGTGATGCCGTTAATCAACGTGGGAAACAGATTGGATTGGCAAAAAGCCATCAATGTGAGGGCATTACATATTTTTCCCACCCAACTTGTAACCTAAATCCAATTACATTGTGACATTTGTTGAGTTCACGTTGAATTCACGTTAGTTGACAACTCAACCAAATGTAGTCGTTGAACTGAAGTCTTCCCAGTGGGGAATTACTGTTTTGAAGTCGTAAAACACATCGCACAGCTGCGCTTAAAACGTTAGACTCCTTTTGTAGCCCAGTACAATCTTCTTTAACTGCTGAGAATGCGTTTACAGTCCGCTATTGAGGGGTGATTTGTCTATAGGCCTACAGATAGACAAACATTGTCCCCCCCGGAAAGGCATTAAATAATCAGCTCCCGTTACCAGAATACGCATAACATCTGTTTCATTAATTCATAATGTCAGCCAGAATAGCTTGTGTTTTCTATTGATTCAAAATAAATGCTTGAAGGAAGGGGAAACTGCTAGTCTAGATAATGATTGGTTCTCTGGTATGAGAGTCCATTCATGTTACCTTCTGCCTGTGATGTGGTGATTCGGAACATTCTTAACCCTTCTGGTCCCAGGCAAGTCTGGCTCTATCCCTGGTAGACCGTATTGACCGAGACATTGAAATGCGTTCTCACGCGCTCGGTGATGGTCGGTACATTCTTTAACATTTTGAAGAGCTGAGAGAATCTCAACAGTGTGTGTTCTCTCCATATCATGAAGGATGCTGCCAGAGCTGGACACGGGGGAATAGAGGGGGAGAGGGAAGCAGGACAGTGGGTTAAACAATTACATGACAGGGAAGCAGGGCAGTGGGTTAAACAATTACATGAGGGAAGCAGGGCAGTGGGTTAAACAATGACATGACAGGGAAGCAGGGCAGTGGGTTAAACAATGACATGACAGGGAAGCAGGGCAGTGGGTTAAACAATGACATGAGGGAAGCAGGGTAGTACTATGCTCCAGGGGTACAGTGAGGGGAAAAAAGTATTTGATCCCCTGCTGATTTTGTACGTTTGCCCACTGACAAACACATGATCAGTCTATAATTTTAATGGTAGGTTTATTTGAACAGTGAGAGACAGAATAACAACAAAAAAATCCAGAAAAACGCATGTCAAAAATGTTATAAATTGATTTGCATTTTAATGAGGGAAATAAGTATTTAACCCCCTCTCAATCAGAAAGATTTCTGGCTCCCAGGTGTCTTTTATGCAGGTAACGAGCTGAGATTAGGAGCACACTCTTAAAGGGAGTGCTCCTAATCTCAGTTTGTTACCTGTATAAAAGACACCTGTCCACAGAAGCAATCAATCAATCATATTCCAAACTCTCCACCATGGCCAAGACACGGGAGGATCTTGTCAATGATCTCAAGGCAGCTGGGACCATAGTCACCAAGAAAACAATTGTTAACACACTACGCCAAGGGTTTTGCCACCAAGTACTAAGTCATGTTTTGCAGAGGGGTCAAATACTTATTTCCCTCATTAAAATGCAAATCAATTTATAACATTTTTGACATGCATTTTTCTGGATTTTTTTGTTGTTATTCTGTCTCTCACTGTTCAAATAAACCTACCATTAAAATTATAGACTGATCATGTCTTTGTCAGTGGGCAAACGTACAAAATCAGCAGGGGATCAAATTATTTTTTCCCTCACTGTACATACCCTATGCAGACTGATAAGAACTGAATTAGCTATATCCCAATGCATTCTTCTCTCACTCATCTCTGGTGACAATGTAACGAACGCGTTCTGTATTCAAACGTCCCCCCCTGATACCTGCATGATGAAGACTGAACGTTTCTAAACTGACAGGTTATAATGGCCTGTAGCCATGCCGGTCCCTCCTGGCTTAGCTGGTTAATGATAATAATAATAATAATATGCCATTTAGCAGACGCTTTTATCCAAAGCGACTTACAGTCATGCGTGCATACATTTTTGTGTATGGGTGGTCCCGGGGATCGAACCCACTACCTTGGCGTTACAAGCGCCGTGCTCTACCAGCTGAGCTACAGAGGACCACCTGGTTAACCCTGGTCTTCTGTTGCAGCCTGCATGGTGTCGTCCTATATGCCAAATACTGGACCTGTTAAAGAGCGACTGCCCCTAAACTAGTAACTTTTTCTTTTGAAAAGGCCTACGTGTGGCATCGATGTGAGTCAGATGTTTATTCTAGTGTCAAAATTGACTGAAGTGTCAGTATCAGTCTAATCCAAAACCTGAGATTTGCAAGATGATGGGAAGAAATTGCATGTCGTGGAATGAAAGGTACTGTAACAGTTTTCCTTGTGTTGGGTTTATTTGAATCCTGCCCACAGCTGACAGCACCCAAGTAATCATCAATTCGAAGTGCAGCTGCACATTCCCCAAGGGCAAGTTGGTTTGACATTTGATATCCCTGTGGGGCTAGTTAGGGACCATCAGTTAATTACACAATGTTCATGGGACAATATTTTTAAAGTGTAAATAGCTCCACATTTCAGTGACTTAACAACCAAAAATCAACTTTAAATTGTAGAAATTCATGTATAAATATTAAAAGCATTTAATGAGACAACTAAAAGATGTGCAACATGAAAATATTGTCTCATTTACATTGTGTAATTTATTGACGGTCCCTAACTATCCCCAGAGATAGGCTATCCGTTGCCATGGTCGCACACCAGCCGGCTGAAGTTAACTGGCGAAAGAAGTTGGCTAGTACTACCTAGCCTAGGAGACTTCAAGATACAAGACCTGGTTAGACTGGTTCAAGTCTAGAAGGTTCTAGAAGTTCTAGAAGGGACTAACTGTGTTTTTTTTTTTATGTACAAATGCTTGTGTTGCTGAATCGGCAAGGCTTTAAGGTCCGTCTCGGTATCGGTTTCATATGAAAACCTGATACTAGTGCACAGAACAGAGCAGTGTGTGTTTTAATAGAGTAGAGAATGGGTCACTTCACTTCAGAGAAATGTATTTCTGTTTCCTGTTACTCAGTTACGGTGATAGACAGACCAGGGTGTGCATGCGTGTGCCAGACAGTTAATTAAACCCCAATCACAACGTAACCATCTATTCGTCTGTCGTCATGGGAATTAAGAATATCGTAACCAGTTTATATGATAATGAAAAATAATCTGAACTTTTCACTCCAGAGCAGAATACTCTCTAGTGTACTAAGAGTCAAGATGATTATAATGACCAAACAAACACAAATGAACAGAGTGCCATTTGTCAATCATAATCCTCTCGTTGCCCTCTCTCTGTCCATCTTTGTCACCCTCCTGTTCCTATCTCTCTCTACTTCTCCTCCCTCCATCTTTGTCACCTTCCTGTTCCTATCTCTCTCTACTTCTCCTCCCTCCATCTTTGTCACCCTCCTGTTCCTATCTCTCTCTACTTCTCCTCCCTCCATCTTTGTCACCCTCCTGTTCCTATCTCTCTCTACTTCTCCTCCCTCCATCTTTGTCACCTTCCTGTTCCTATCTCTCTCTACTTCTCCTCCCTCCATCTTTGTCACCCTCCTGTTCCTATCTCTCTCTACTTCTCCTCCCTCCATCTTTGTACGACTCTTTAGCTTCTTCATCTTTATGTCCTTTCTTACTCCATCTCTCTTTTCCTTTCTCGTTCCTTCCTGTCTCTCCTCTTCCCTCTCTGTGGGCATAGTATTACATAATCAGAGATTCTCTCCCGTCTCCTGTGGGACTCTGCTCTTTTCAGGACACACAGAGGGGAAGAGAAAGAGAAACTGAATGAGAGAGAGGAGAGAAATTCTCCCCAACATTACTCCTCTCTAGCTCAGTGATCTGTCTGTCTGTGTGGAGCTCAGACCCTGCTGTCTGTGGGCTCTGTGTGGAGCTCAGACCCTGCTGTCTGTGGGCTCTGTGTGGAGCTCAGACCCTGCTGTCTGTGGGCTCTGTGTGGAGCTGTCTGTGGGCTCTGTGTGGAGCTGTCTGTGGGCTCTGTGTGGAGCTGTCTGTGGGCTCTGTGTGGAGCTGTCTGTGGGCTCTGTGTGGAGCTGTCTGTGGGCTCTGTGTGGAGCTGTCTGTGGGCTCTGTGTGGAGCTGTCTGTGGTCTGTGTGTGTTAAGTAGCCTACTATCTGTGTTGAGCTGTCTATGTTCAGTGCTGAGGTTAAGGTTAGGAGTCCAGCATACTGCTAGAAATAGTCTGCATGGCTGAGAGAGAGTCAGTCGATTGATGGCATTAGGAAAAACACAAGCCTTTTCTCTCTGTGTGCTGCACACACACACACACACACACACACACACACACACACACACACACACACACACACACACACACACACACACACACAAGAGGGAGACGATGTGATCTGGGTCGTTGTGTTGTGACCAAATGGAGCCAGTGGCCTGCAGGCATCCTACATCATCATGGTTCATAACAACACATGGCCTCTCTCTCTGTCTCTCTCTCTCTCTGTCTCTGTCTGTCTGTCTCTCTCTCTCTCTGTCTCTCTGTCTGTCTCTCTCTCTGTCTCTCTCTCTCTCTCTCTGGCTCTCTCTCTCTCTCTCTGGCTCTCTTCTCTGTCTCTCTCTCTCTCTCTCTCTTCTCTCTCTCTCTGTCTGTCTGTCTGTCTGTCTGTCTGTCTGTCTGTCTGTCTGTCTGTCTGTCTGTCTGTCTGTCTCTCTCTCTCTCTGTCTCTCTCTCTGTCTCTCTCTCTGTCTCTCTCTCTCTCTCTCTCTCTCTCTCTCTGTCTCTCTGTCTCTCTGTCTCTCTGTCTCTCTGTCTCTCTGTCTCTCTGTCTCTCTGTCTCTCTGTCTCTCTCTGTGTCTCTGTCTCTGTCTCTGTCTGTCTCTGTCTCTGTCTCTGTCTCTGTCTCTGTCTCTGTCTCTGTCTCTGTCTCTGTCTCTCTCTGTCTCTGTCTCTCTCTCTCTCTCTGTCTCTCTCTCTCTGTCTCTCTCTCTCTCTCTCTCTCTCTCTCTCTCTCTCTCTCTCTCTCTCTCTCTCTCTGTCTCTCTGTCTCTGTCTCTCTCTGTCTCTCTCTGTCTCTCTGTCTCTCTCCCTATTATTATTATTCCCATTCTGTATAGGAGTCTGTATGGTGAGGACCTGTCTGAGGGCAGTGTGTGTGTATTGGAAAAAAGAACCTAGTTATTTTCTTTATTATATTACTACTTTAGTATTATATTTACTATTGTTGTTGCTGTTGTTTTCATATGTGTTATGTGTATCACTTGGCTTTGGCAACATTGACCCTTCATGCCATTACAGAATATTGAATTTGAGAGAGGAGAGGGAGAGAGCGACTGGGGGATTCTTGATTCTGAACTGGGCTCCCTGCCTGTGCCATTAAACCCCTACAACTCATCCAGAACGCCGCAGCCCGTCTGGTGTTCAACCTTCCCAAGTTCCCTCATGTCACCCCGCTCCTCCGCACACTCCACTGGCTTCCAGTTGAAGCTCGCATCTGCTACAAGACCATGGTGCTTGCCTACGGAGCTGTGAGGGGAACGGCACCTCCGTACCTTCAGGCTCTGATCAGTCCCTACACCCAAATGAGGGCATTGCATTCATCCACCTCTGGCCTGCTGGCCCCCCTACCTCTGCGGAAGCACAGTTCCCGCTCAGCCCAGTCAAAACTGTTCGCTGCTCTGGCACCCCAATGGTGGAACAAGCTCCCTCACGATGCCAGGACAGCGGAGTCACTCACCACCTTCCGGTGACACTTGAAACCCCACCTCTTTAAGGAATACCTGGGATAGGATAAAGTAATCCTTCTACTCCCCCTTACCCCACCCTCCAAAACAATTTAAAAAATATATAAATATTGTAAAGTGGTTGTCCCACTGGCTATCATAAGGTGAATGCACCAATTTGTAAGTCGCTCTGGATAAGAGCGTCTGCTAAATGACGAAAATGTAAAAAAATGTAGTCATCCGGAACAGCTAGTGCTCTCATGCATGCTTCAGTGTTGCTTGCCTCGAAGCGAGCACAGAAGTGGTTTAGCTCGTTTGGTAGGCTTGTGTCACTGGGCAGCTCGCGGCTGTGCTTCCCTTTGTGGTCTGTAATAGTTTTCAAGCCCTGCCACATCCGACGAGCGTCAGAGCTGGTGTAGTTCGATTCAATCTTAGTCCTGTATTGACTCTTTGCCTGTTTGATGGTTCGTCGGAGGTCATAGCGGGATTTCTTATAAGCGTCCGGGTTAGAGTCCCGCTCCTTGAAAGTGGCAGCTCTACCCTTTCGCTCAGTGCGGATGTTGCCTGTAATCCATGGCTTCTGGTTGGGGTATGTACGTACGGTCACTGTGGGGACGACGTCATCGATGCACTTATTGGTGAAGCCAGTGACTGATGTGGTGTACTCCTCAATGCTATCTGAAGAATCCCGGGAACATGTTCCAGTCTATGCTAGCAAAACAGTCCTGTAGCTTAGCATCTGCGTCATCTGACCACTTTTTTATTAACCGAGTCACTGGTGCTTCCTGCTTTAGTTTTTGCTTATAAGCAGGAATCAGGAGGATAGAGTTATGGTCAGATTTGCCAAATGGAGGGCGAGGGAGAGCTTTGTATGAGTCTCTGTGTGTGGAGTAAAGGTGGTCTAGAGTTTTTTTCCCCTCTGGTTGCACATTTAACATGCTGGTAGAAATGAGGTAGAACGGATTTAAGTTTCCCTGCATTAAAGTCCCCGGCCACTAGGAGCGATGTCTCTGGATGAGCGTTTTTCCTGTTTAGTTATGGCCTTATACAGCTCATTGAGTGCTATCTTAATGCCAGCATTGGTTTGTGGTGGTAAATAACTATGAAAAATATAGATGAAAACTCTCTTGGTAAATAGTGTGGTCTACAGCTTATCATAAGGTACTCTACCTCAGGCGAGCAAAACCTTGAGACTTCCTTAGTATTTGATTTTGTGCACCAGCTGTTGTTTACAAATATACACAGACCGCCACCCCTTGTCTTACCGGAGTCAGCCGTTCTATCTTGCCGATGTAGCGTATAGCCCGCTAGCTGTATGTTGTCCATGTCGTCGTTCAGCCACGACTCGGTGAAACATAAGATATTACAGTTTTTAATGTCCCGTTGGTAGGATAAGCGTAATCGTAGGTCATCTAATTAATTTTCCAATGATTGAAGATTGGCTAATAGGATTGATGGAAGAGGCAGTTTACTCGCTCGCCGTCGGATCTTTACGAGGCACCCCGACCTACGTCCACGATATCTCCGTCTCTTTCTCCTGCGAATGACGGGGATTTGGGCCTTGTCGGGTGTCTGTAGGATATCCTTTGCGGCCGCCTCATTTAAGAAAAATTATTCGTCCAATACGAGGTGAGTAATCGCTGTCCTGATATCCAGAAGCTCTTTTTGATTATAAGAGACGGTGGCAGAAACATTATGTACAGAATAAATTATAAATAACGCGAAAAAACACACATAATAGTACAATTGGTTAGAGGGCTGTAAAACGGCAGCCATCTTCTCTGGCGCCAATATATAACTTTTTTTTATATGATGATCCGACCGCATTCTGTCCCCTATCAACACTTTTTAAACTTTTGGTTGAGTCTCCGCCATATATATCTCACTAGATCAGGATATTTAAGCCTCCATATATCTACTAGTTCTAATGTATCCATGACATTCGTGATTTCCTTAAGAGCATGAGGGTGATTGTTTGTGGTGTGATTTCCTTTACGGTCCATTGAGCTATTTAAAACAGTATTATAATCTCCCACCATAATAATAGTCTTGAATTGCTTGTAGGGTTGATAATTTATTATATATATATTGTCAAAGAAGTGTGGATCATCATTATTTGGTCCGTAAAGGTTAATGAGCCATATCTGTTTATGGTCCAATAACATAATTAAAATAATCCATCTACCTTGAGGATCTGTTTGGACAATTTGCACATTAGATCGAAATTACTGTTAATTAATATCATCACCCCTTTTGAGTGTCCCCCCATTACTTTTTCCACGCAACTTCATCTAGAATTGTTGAATGAGTTTCCTGTAAACAATAGATATTATATTCCTTCTCCTTGAGCCATGTAAATATTGTTCTTCTTTTGTTATTATCAGCTAAGCCATTACAATTATAACTGGCTATACTTATTTCATCACATACCATAATGAGATACAAGTTTCAAATCTATTTATCATTATATATGTTTGTAAATTTACCAATAAAAAATACCATAGTGATTGAGTGTCCATATAGCTGTACCATGATATTTGCATTGCTACTAAGTAACCCTTCAATTGTTCTCCACAAATCCCCCCGCTAAAGCCCCTCCCCATCCCAAGTTGGGCCGTCATCCCAGTGAACGGCATCCCACCCATGTCCCTCCGGATCCCTAGGGCCCCGAGAGGCCAGGACCCATCCATCGAAAACAGCACACAGTGCCACGCACAAAACAGAAGCAGGTCAACCGCCAAAAGCATTTCCAATGCTCTCACCTCAAAATTGTTGTTAAAAAAAAAAATGTATATACATAACTATTTAAAAATATATATCTATTCAAATATCTTGCTTATCTTATTTTCCATCATTATCAATTAATATGCGTAATAATGTAGGCAGTTCATGCGTAGGATTGTTAACTATAACCCGGATTGCCATTGTATTACATTACATTACATTTTTGACAAGGAATTATTATCTTAGCAAACAATTATTGTGGTTCATCCTATATTCTCCCTAACATCCTTACAACCCCTTGCAACAGAAGTGGGATAAACACACATACTCTAACACACTCAACCCCTTTCCTCCACAATCAACCATAAAATCAGATTCTCAATGGTTGTTACTGCAGATACAAATTTATCCAGTTTAACTTTCTCCATCAGCTTTTCATCACCCCATCTAGATGGCAGTTCAACCCTGGTATATCCTCTCTATGTTTTAGATGTGGCTCAGATTAAGGAACATCCATTCCACGTGTCCAAAGCTACCATATCCTCAATTCATTGGGGTTGCATAGACCAAAAGGTCTGTCTACTGGGTGACTTTACTCATTCCAATCTTAGGCAAAGCCACACTGTAAAGCTAACAGAAATGTTACTCGTTATTGCCAAGAAATGTATTGCCGTGAAATGGAAATCAGATACCCCCCTGCCAATTGGAATGTGGCTATCCGAAGTTAGTTCTATCCCACTGGAGACAATTACTTACTGGTTGAGGAACAAGTCAGAGACATTTTACAGAATTTGGCTCTAACAATTAAGAATTTAAGAATCTAAGAATTTGTAATTTATGGAGAATCTTTTGTTATATTGTTGTCTGTCTGTCTCATTTTTTTTGAACGTTCTTAATTGGTAAATGCAAAAAAACATTATAAAAAAGAAAGTGAACTGGGCATTCAACAAGAATGTTATGGTAAAAGTAACATACTTAAAATACAGTATAAACAGTGTAGTACAGATCGGTGTGTCTCAGGTGTAGAGAACTGTAGCTAAATATTGTTAAACCAGAAATGTGATTTAACCAAATATATTTTTTATATCCATTACTGGAAGTTACAGGATAGGTACTGTTTGGTGTAGCACAGAGAATTTTCGACCAACCTTAGCATGGCGATGCAGTCTTCATCCTCGATTCGTGGAAACCGGAGACTCATAAAATGTCTGTGTCTAGTTGCAGGAGATCATTTAGAAAATGATCCATTAGTAAAATAAATAATTGTTTTGCTTCATGAAGTAATACAACAAATTTTACCATCTTGTCTATTTCAATTCTTCTGTCACCCCAAAGTGCTGTGTCATTATGACAGACAACTGTCTCGATCAATGACCGAAGACTTGAATTAAAAAATATATATATATTTCAACAGGGAAGTCATTGAACGATTTAGCTAACGTTCGCTAATGTGATTAGCATGACTGTTGTAAGTAACAGCAAACTTTCCAGGACATAGACATGTCTTATATGGGCAGAAAGCTTAAATTAGTGTTAATCTAACTGCACTGTCCATTGTACAGTAGCTATTACAGCTAAAAAATACCATGCTATTGTTTGAGGATAGTGCACAACAACAAAACACTTATCACGGCAACTGGTTTGGTACATTCACCTCTGAAGGTAAATAATGTACTTACATTCAGTAATCTTGCTCTGATTTGTCATCCTAAGGGTCCCAGAGATAAAATGTAGCATAGTTTTGTTTGATAAAATCAATTTTTATATTAAAATGTAGGAACTGGGTTCTACAGTTTGACCCCCTGCTGTCTCTGGCTCCACACCCACCCCGCCCGCCCTGCCATCTAGATGTGTGAAAGTTAGTGTATAAGCTAATGATCCATCATGTATGACATTCCTGAGAGTGTGTAAACTTTTATATTTTGTGTTACCATATCATTATTGTATGTTCTCTATAGTTATCTACTTGAAAATGTATAAATTGACCAATTTGGCACATTTGGGCAGACTTGATACAAAATAGTCCAGTATTGCAATGCTTCACTGGATCAATCTGAAACTTTGCACACACACCGCTGCCATCTAGTGGCCAACATCTACATTTCACCTACACTGCAATATTATATTGGCCTTTCTCTTGCATTTCAAAGATGATGGAACAAACAAAAAATAGAAAACTCATGTTTTTTTGTTTGTATTATCTTTTACCAGATCTAATGTGTTATATACTCCTACATTAATTTCACATTTACAGAAACTTCAAAGTGTAGCCTTTCAAATGGTATCAAGCATATGCATATCCTTGCTTCAGGTCCTGAGCTACAGGCAGTTAGATTTGGGTATGTCATCTTAGGGGAAAATTGAAAAAAAGGGTCAGATCCTTAAGAGGTTAAGAGTAGTGGCACCTGCACTTTGATAAATATTGTCACCATAATCAAAAAACAGTAGAAAGTTTGACTGCACAATCTGCTTCCTGCTGACTAGAGCCAAGATCTTTTTCTATAAGAAAAGCCCACTTTAAATCTTTGCTTCGTAACAAGCTCATTCGTATGCTTTTTAAACGTTAAAAACCAAGGTATTTGTATGCAGGGACTTGTTCGATTTATAGAACCATCCGATGAGAGAAGATGTAATCCATCTGAGACAATCTGACGAAAACTTGAAAACAACATGTATTTAGTTTTGCCCTTATTAAGTACATATTTTTAATCAGTAAGGGCTTTCGATGGTGCAGCTGTATAACTTTTTGAGGATCTGAGGACCCATGTCAAATCTTTTCAGTCTCCTGAGGGGGAATAGGTTTTGTCGTGCCCTCTTCATGACTGTCTTGGTGTGCTTGGACCATGTTAGTTTGTTGGTGATGTGGACACCAAGGACCAAATCAAAGCTTACGTTGTAAGATGTTTGCTGTTTGTTGAAAACGTTGTGTAAAATAAACATTTTGACTCACGAGGCTGGGGATCAATAACGGTCAAAAGCAGACAAATAAGACATCCTCGTGATCTGTGGAGTCCTGGCTTTCGGTGTGTATCAACGTAGTCCGTGTTTATTTCGTTTATGCTTCATAACGCTAACCGGAATGTAGGTAGCAGCCATGAGGTCATCGGCTCGGCCTGCCCTTATAAATTCGTATGCCCATATTTGGTAGTAAGTCATACCAAAGATTGGCACCGATCAATAGCCAAGATAGTCAGCTTTCCGCAGACACCCTGCTTTTGCAGATAGGGGCTACTGTTCTCATTCCAGAATGAATTGTCCAATTTTGCAGCTGTACAGGAAGCCCCTGTATATAGCCTCACTACTGTTATTTTATTTTACTGCTGCTCTTTATATTTTTTTATTTTTTATTTTTTGGTATTCTTTCTTAAAACTGCATTGTTGGTTAAGGGCTTGTAAGTAAGCACCTGTTGTATTCGGAGCATGTGACAAATATAACGTGATTTGATTTGTTTTGAGGTATAGCTACATGGGGGGTATCAAATGAATCCTTAGGTTGGTAGGAACAAATCTAGCCTGTTGCCAATGTTATCTGATGATGCATGACTTAAATCTGATTCTACTGCTTACATCAGTTACCTGATGTGGAATAGAGTTCCATGTAGTCATGGCTCTATGTAGTACTGTACGCCTCCCATAGTCTGTTCTGGACTTGTGAAGAGACCTCTTGTGGCATGTCTTGTGGGGTATGCATGGGTGTCTGAGCTGTGTGCTAGTTGTTTAAACAGACAGCTCGGTGCTTTCAACATGTCAATACCTCTCACAAATACAAGTAGTGATGAAGTCAATCTCTCCTCCACTTTGAGCCGGGAGAGATTTACATGCATATTATTAATGTTAGCTCTCTGTGTACATCCAAGGGCCAGCCGTGCTGCCCTGTTCTGAGCCAATTGTAATTTTCCCAAGTCCCTCTTTGTGGCACCTGACCACACGACTGAACAGTAGTCCAGGTGCGACAAAACTAGGGCCTGTAGGACCTGCCTTGTTGATAATGTTGTTAAGGCAGAGCAGCGCTTTATTATGGACAGACTTCTCCCCATCTTAGCTACTGTTGTATCAATATGTTTTGACCATGACAGTTTACAATCCAGGGTTACTCCAAGCAGTTTAGTCTCCTCAACTCAATTTCCACATTATTTATTACAAGATTGAGTTGAGGTTCAGGGTTTAGTGAATGATTTGTTCCAAATACAATGCTTTTAGTATAAATATTTAAGACTAACACTGAAACTAACTGCAGCTCTTTAAGTGTTGCAGTCATTTCAGTCGCTGTAGTAGCTGATGTGTATAGTGTTGAGTCATCCGCATACATAGACACACTGGCTTTACTCAAAGCCAGTGGCATGTTGTTAGTAAAGATTGAAAAAAGTAAGGGGCCTAGACAGCTGCCCTGGGGAATTCCTGACTATACCTGGATTATGTTGGAGAGGCTTCCATTAAAGAACACCCTCTGTGTTCTGTTAGACAGGTAACTCTTTATCCACAATATAGCAGGGGGTGTAAAGCCATAACACATATGTTTTTCCAGCAGCAGACTATGATCGATAATGTCAAAAGCCGCACTGAAGTCTAACAACACTGCCCCCACAATATTTTTATCATCAATTTCTCTCAGCCGAACATCAGTCATTTGTGTAAGTGCTGTGGTTGTTGAATGTCCTTCCCTATAAGCGTGCTGAAAGTCTGTTGTCAATTAGTTTACTGTAAAATAGCATCGTATCTGGTCAAACACCATTTTTTCCAATAGTTTACTAAGGGTTGGTAACAGGCTGATTGGTTGGCTATTTGAGCCTGTAAAGGGGGCTCTACTATTCTTAGGTAGGAGAATTACTTTGCTTCCCTCCAGGCCTGAGGGCACACACTTTCCTGTAGGCTTAAAATGAAGATATGGCAAATAGGAGTGGCAATATCATCCGTCCAGTAATTTTCCATCCAAGTTGTCAGACCCTGGTGGGCTTGTCATTGTTGATAGATAACAATATATTTTTTTCACCTCTTCCACACTCACTTTACGGAATTCAAAATTATATTTATTGTCTTTCATCATTTGGTCAGATATACTTGGATGTGTAGTGTCAGCGTTTGTTGCTGCCATGTCATGCCTTAGTTTGCTAATCTTGCCAATGAAAAAATAATAAAGTAGTTGGCAATATCAGTTGGTTTTGTGATGAATGATCTGATTCAATGAATGACGGAGCTGAGTTTGCCTTTTTGCAGTTGGCATTTTTTCTAAAAAAGTATTTCAAGCTTTTTACTATCATTCTTTGTCATTTATCTTTATCAGTTTAATCACATGATTTCTCAATTTGCAGTACATTTGCCAATCAGTTGTGCTGCCAGACTTATTTGCCATTCCTTTTGCCGCTCAACCATACAATTTCTTCAATTACTCCTCAATCCACAGGGATTTAACAGTTTTTACAGTCATTTTCTTAATGGGTGCATGTTTATTAGTAACTGGGATAATCAATTTCATAAATGTGTCAAGTGCAGCGTCTGTTTGCTCCTCATTACACACCACAGACCAACAAACCAACAGATCAACAAATATTATTTACATCAACAACATAGGATTCACTACAAAACTTATTGTATGACCTCTTATACACTATATTAGGCCCAGCCTTTGGAACTTTGGTTTTCCTAGAAATGTCCTATATTGTGATCACTACATCCGATGGATGCTTTAAATTTTCTGCAACATTAGTAAAGATGTGATCAATACATGTTGATGATTTCATTCCTGTGCTGTTTGTAACTACCCTGGTAGGTTTACTGATAACCTGAACCAGGTTGCAGGCACTGGTTACAGTTTGAATTTTTTTCTTGAGTGGGCAGCTTGATGAAAGCCAGTCAATATTTAAATCACCCAGAAAATATACCTCTCTGTTGATATCACATACATTATCAAGAATTTCACACATGTTATCCAGATACTGACTGTTAGCACTTGGTGGTCTATAGCAACTTCCCACAATAATGGGATTTACAGTGGGGAAAAAAAGTATTTAGTCAGCCACCAATTGTGCAAGTTCACCCACTTAAAAAGATGAGAGAGGCCTGTAATTTTCATCATAGGTACACGTCAACTATGACATACAAAATGAGAAAAGAAAATCCAGAAAATCACATTGTAGGATTTTTAATGAATTTATTTGCAAATTATGGTGGAAAATAAGTATTTGGTCAATAATAAAAGTTTCTCAATACTTTGTTATATACCCTTTGTTGGCAATGACACAGGTCAAACGTTTTCTGTAAGTCTTCACAAGGTTTTCACACACTGTTGCTGGTATTTTGGCCCATTCCTCCATGCAGATCTCCTCTAGAGCAGTGATGTTTTGTGGCTGTCGCTGGGCAACATGGACTTTCAACTCCCTCCAAAGATTTTCTATGGGGTTGAGATCTGGAGACTGGCTAGGCCACTCCAGGACCTTGAAATGCTTCTTACTGGCTACTCCTTCGTTGCACGGGCGGTGTGTTTGGGATCATTGTCATGCTGAAAGACCCAGCCACGTTTCATCTTCAATGCCCTTGCTGATGGAAGGAGGTTTTCACTCAAAATCTCACGATACATGGCCCCATTCATTCTTTCCTTTACACGGATCAGTCGCCCTGGTCCCTTTGCAGAAAAACAGCCCCAAAGCATGATGTTTCCACCCCCATGCTTCACAGTAGGTATGGTGTTCTTTGGATGCAACTCAGCATTCTTTGTCCTCCAAACACGACGAGTTGAGTTTTTACCAAAAAGTTATATTTTTGGTTTCATCTGACCATATGACATTCTCCCAATCCTCTTCTGGATCATCCAAATGCACTCTAGCAAACTTCAGACGGGCCTGGACATGTACTGGCTTAAGCAGGGGGACACGTCTGGCACTGCAGGATTTGGGTCCCTGGCGGCGTAGTGTGTTACTGATAGTAGGCTTTGTTACTTTGGTCCCAGCTCTCTGCAGGTCATTCACTAGGTCCCCCCGTGTGGTTCTGGGATTTTTGCTCACCGTTCTTGTGATCATTTTGACCCCACGGGGTGAGATCTTGCGTGGAGCCCCAGATCGAGGGAGATTATCAGTGGTCTTGTATGTCTTCCATTTCCTAATAATTGCTCCCACAGTTGATTTCTTCAAACCAAGCTGCTTACCTATTGCAGATTCAGTCTTCCCAGCCTGGTGCAGGTCTACAATTTTGTTTCTGGTGTCCTTTGACAGCTCTTTGGTCTTGGCCATAGTGGAGTTTGGAGTGTGACTGTTTGAGGTTGTGGACAGGTGTCTTTTCTACTGATAACAAGTTCAAACAGGTGCCATTAATACAGGTAACGAGTGGAGGACAGAGGAGCCTCTTAAAGAAGAAGTTACAGGTCTGTGAGAGCCAGAAATCTTGCTTGTTTGTAGGTGACCAAATACTTATTTTTCACCATAATTTGCAAATAAATTCATAAAAAATCCTACAATATGATTTTCTGGATTTTTTCTCTCTCAATTTGTCTGTCATAGTTGACGTTTACCTATGATGAAAATTACAGGCCTCTCTCATCTTTTTAAGTGGGAGAACTTGCATAATTGATGGCTGACTAAATACTTTTTTTCCCCACTGTAGGTGAGGCAGATGAACCTGTAGCCATATTACTTCAACAGTATTTAACATGAGATCCTCTCTAAGCTTCACATGAATGTCGTTCTTAATATAGACCACAACACCGCCCCCATTGGCATTTCTGTATTTTCTGTAGATGTTATAACCTTGTATTGCTACCACTGTATCATCAAAGGTATTATCTAAGTGAGTTTTCAGAGATAGTCAGAATATGAATGTCATCTGTTACTAGCAAGTTATTCATTTCATTAACCTTGTTTCTTAAGCTACATAAGTTAATGTGGGCTAATTTTTCTGGGATGCTTGCTTGTTTTCATTGCTTTACTGGGAAGGTTAGCAGAATATATTCTCATGTTATTTATGTTAGTGCAGGGTGAGCTGCACACAGTGGACTGCCTACTAGGGCACACTTCCTCAGTGCTAACAGCATACAGCATGGTTCAAAGTCACATGATTGCTGCATTCAATAGCTGTGGGATCAGCAGAGGCATTCAGGGCAGTTAGAGGAACATAAATTAGGTTACTTACATTGTGTCTACCAATGCCCCTGGGATAATGTACATTTGCTAAAGCATTATGATGACTCAGAGACACAATGGTAGGGATTAAGATAATCCATCCACCTGACAGGTGTGGCATATCAAGAAGCTGAATAAACAGCATGATCATTACACAGGTGCACCTTGTGCTGGAGACAATAAAAGGCCACTGTAAAATGTGCATTTTTGTCACACAACACGATGCCACAGATGTCTCAAGTTTTGAGGGAGCGTGCAAATGGCATGCTGACTGCAGGAATTTCCACCAGAGCTGTTGCCAGAGAATTTAGCCGAATTTGGCAGTACGTCCAACCGGCCTCACAACCGCAGACCATGTGTAACCACGCCAGCCCAGAACCTCCACATCCGGCTTCTTCACCTGCGGGATCATCTGAGACCAGCCACCCGGACAGCTGATGAAACTGTGGGTTTGCACAACCAAAGAATTTCTGCACAAACTGTCAGAAACTGTCTTGGAAAAGCTCATCTGTGCACTTGTCGTCCTCACCAGGGTCTTGACCTGACTGTA
The DNA here is from genome assembly GCF_020615455.1 of Coregonus clupeaformis. Classification (NCBI taxonomy): domain Eukaryota; kingdom Metazoa; phylum Chordata; class Actinopteri; order Salmoniformes; family Salmonidae; genus Coregonus; species Coregonus clupeaformis. Next base: position 28,566 of record NW_025534407.1, on the reverse strand, counting down.
GTTTGGCATCGTAACAGACTTCAGTGGGCAAATGCTCACTTTCGATGGCCACTGGCACACTGGAGAAGTGTGCTCTTCACAGATGAATCCCAGTAGATTATTATTATTACTATTATTATTATTATTTTATATATATTATTTTTATTACCTTTTTTTCTCCCCAATTTCGTGATATCCAATTGGTAGTTAGTATTGTTCCATCGCTGCAACTCCCGTACAGACTCGGGAGAGGCAAAGTTCGAGAGCCATGTGTCCTCCGAAACACAACACTGCACTGCTTCTTGATACACTGCCCGCTTAACCCGAAAGCCAGCCGCACCAATGTGTATGAGGAAACACCGTACAACTGGCCACCGAGTCAGCGTGCATGTGCCCGGCCCGCCACAGGAGGCGCTAGAGCGGGATGGGACAAGGACATCCCAGCCGGCCAAACCCTCCCCTAACCCGGACGACGCTGGGCCAATTGTGCGTCGCCTCATGGGTCTCCCATTCGCGGCCAGCTGCGACACAGCCCGGGATCGAACCCGGATCTGTAGTGACGCCTGAAGCACTGCAGTGCCTTAGACCGCTGCGCCACTCGGGAGGCCCAGATGCACAGAGATACCGTGACAAGATCCTGAGGCCCATTGTCATGCCATTTATCCGCCGCCATCACCTCATGTTTCAGCATGATAATGCATGGCCCAATATCGCAAGGATCTGTACACAATTCCTGGAAGCAGAAAATGTCCCAGTTCTTCCATGGCCTGCATACTCACCAGACATATCACCCATTGATCATGTTTGGGATGCTCTGGATCGTCGTGTACGACAGTGTCTTCCAGTTCCTGACAATATCCAGCAACATTCCACAGGCCACAATCAACAGCCTGATCAACTCTATGTGAAGGAGATGTGTCGTGCTGCATGAGGCAAATTGTGGTCACATCAAATACTGATTTTTTTTTATTATTATGTATTTATTTATTATTTTACCCCATTTTCGATCTTGTCCCATCGTTGCAACTCCCGTACGGACTTGGGAGAGGCAAAATTCGAGATCCATGTGTCCTCCGAAACACGACCCTGCCAAGCCGCACTGCTTCTTGATACACTGCCGGCTTAACCCGGAAGCCAGCCGCACCAATGTGTCGGAGGAAACACTGTTCAACTGGTGACCAGGGTCAGCCCGCAGGCACCCGGCCCCTCCAAGGAGTCGCTAGAGCGCAATGAGCCAAGTAAATCCCCACCGGCCAAACCCTCCCCTAGGCATGAGGTTAGGGATGAGGTTAGCAGTGTGGTTAGGGATGAGGTTAGCAGTGTGGTTAGGGATGAGGTTGCAGTGTGGTTAGGGATGAGGTTAGCAGTGTGGTTAGGGATGAGGTTAGCAGTGTGGTTAGGATTGAGGTTAGCAGTGTGGTTAGGGTTCGGGATGAGGTTAGCAGTGTGGTTAGGGATGAGGTTAGCAGTGTGGTTAGGGATGAGGTTAGCAGTGTGGTTAGGGATGAGGTTAGCAGTGTGGTTAGGGTTCAGGATGAGGTTAGCAGTGTGGTTAGGGTTCAGGATGAGGTTAGCAGTGTGGTTAGGGTTCAGGATGAGGTTAGCAGTGTGGTTAGGGATGAGGTTAGCAGTGTGGTTAAGGTTAGCAGTGTGGTTAGGGATGAGGTTAGCAGTGTGGTTAGGGTTAGCAGTGTGGTTAAGGTTAGGGTTAGGGATGAGGTTAGCAGTGTGGTTAGGGATGAGGTTAGCAGTGTGGTTAGGAATGGGGTTAGCAGTGTGGTTAGGGTTAGGGATGAGGTTAGCAGTGTGGTTAGGGATGAGGTTAGCAGTGTGGTTAGGGATGAGGTTAGCAGTGTGGTTAGGGTTAGCAGTGTGGTTAAGGTTAGGGTTAGGGATGAGGTTAGCAGTGTGGTTAGGGATGAGGTTAGCAGTGTGGTTAGGAATGGGGTTAGCAGTGTGGTTAGGGTTAGCAGTGTGGTTAGGGTTAGGGATGAGGTTAGCAGTGTGGTTAGGGATGAGGTTAGCAGTGTGGTTAGGGATGAGGTTAGCAGTGTGGTTAGGGATGAGGTTAGCAGTGTGGTTAAGGTTAGGGTTAGTGATGAGGTTAGCAGTGTGGTTAGGGTTAGCAGTGTGGTTAGCAGTGGGGTTAGGGTTAGGGTTAGGGATGAGGTTAGCAGTGTGGTTAGGAATAGTGATGAGGTTAGCAGTGTGGTTAGGGATGAGGTTAGCAGTGTGGTTAAGGTTAGGGTTAGTGATGAGGTTAGCAGTGTGGTTAGGGTTAGCAGTGTGGTTAGGGTTAGCAGTGTGGTTAGCAGTGTGGTTAGGGTTAGCAGTGTGGTTAGGGTTAGCAGTGTGGTTAGGGTTAGCAGTGTGGTTAGGGTTAGCAGTGTGGTTAGGGTTAGGGTTAGCAGTGTGGTTAGCAGTATGGTTAGGGTTAAGGTTAGGGTTATGTTATGGGTCATTCTACAGATTCGGTGACATTTCAGTATTGTCAGTGTCCCAAGATGTACTAGTGTTATAACTTGTCAGAACATTTATCAAACTACACTTAAATTACAACATTTCAAAGTTTTACATGTTTTTAATATGGAGTAGAGAATATGATTTTAAACAGAGATGAATTTCAATACTTATATGTTTGCTTTTCTTAGGAGTATTAAGAATTTCGCCTGTCCCAATTGACCATCATGCAAATGGCGTGACTCATTTTGAGTACACAGTGTTAAATAATAATGCTTTTTTTTTGTTAAATTAATTGTATATGCCCCCTTATTATGCATAATCCATTTTCTCAGCATAAGACATTTTATTTTCTGAGAAATTCAGGCTTTTACCCCTGTCCTTGTATTTCTTTCAACCCCGTAACGCAACAATACCCCACTCACAATTAAATAATGGTTTGATCCTGTGGACATCATTTATGAGGAAGTGACATCATACAAGTCTTCAGAGAAGCCTGGTGTGACAAGTGGTAAGCTGCTCTCTCACTTTTTATAAATATTTCATGTTTTTTAAGCACATATGGGCTTTGTCAATCTCAGGTATTCAACTCTGTTGGGGGGGGGGAATTCATAGTTAAGATTTTACCAATAATTGTTTTTATAGCTATGAAGTATAACAATGTCTTTTTGTTGAATAAGGCCATGTGGCACACTGCTAGCTGCTAGCATCCCGAATTAGCAACAGATTAGCACAAAATCTTCAACCCTGTCACATTCAACCCCATCACATTTTTCAATGTTACGGGGTTGAATGGCTGTTACAGGGTTGAATAGCTGTTAAATCTTAGCAATATTTAATGTATATTGCTTAATACCAATCATATTTTCTTGTTGAATGTTTGTTGTTTACGGTTTTACAGTATCAACTAAAAGTACGAGGAATTTTTGAAAATAATAACTTTAAAAAAGTGACAATTAATTTGTTCTCTCTCCTATATACATTGACATATTTAGGAGTATTATCTGCAAGTTCATGTTCATTTTACTACATAGTGATTAAAAGGATACAATATTTAGTCTTGAAGAGTAAGCAGGTCATTGACTTGACCTTGACCTACAATTTCAGATTCAACAATGGAAAAAACAGCAGCAGAAAGGAAACACACATAGAGAGGAAGGTGAGGGACATCCGCGCGCCGGTGGTCAGGTAATTCTCCTGGAAATGTAAGATCTTTAAGACACGAGGTGGTGGTGGTCATGGACACACAATCAACAGAAAATAAAGTTTTGTTGCTTTAAAGCATAATTTGGTAATGCATAAAAAGACTAGAGAATGTAAATGAAGACTAGTCTAAAAAGACATACAGTATACTGCCTTGGCGGTCAAAGAAAAGCAAAGAAAAATGAGGAAGGTCAAACAGTAAAAGTCACTGTGAAGGATGAGGTAAACATGACGCAGGAACAACTAGTACAGTTGTTTCATACGCTCCTCTTCAGGTTTCGGAAACATCTTTTCAACATTAAACAGCAGTATGCTTACTGTCGCGAACTCAAGAAAAACATGTCTGCAGATGAGTGCCTTATCCATATTGATTTTTCAGAAAACTTCACCTGCAGATATGGGACAGAGATACAGTCTGTTCACTTTGGTTCATCTCATGAACAGGCCGTCCCTCCACACAGGTGTCCTCTACGTTGGACAGAATCAGCAACCAACTTGCTTCACCACCATTTCTCCATCAAGGAATAAGGCTCCTCCTGCTATCTGGGCACACCTCAGTCCTGTGCTTGATGACCTGCAACATACCCACCCCAACATATCAACAGTACACTTCTTCAGCGATGGCCCTTGTACCCAGTACAGGCAAAAAGGCAATTTCTTTCTGTTCAGCACAGAACTGGCCAAGAGGGGCTTGAGGGCAGGGTCTTGGAATTTCTTTGAAGCAGGGCATGGGAAGGGAGCACCAGATGGTGTTGGTGCAACCCTAAAAAGAACCGCAGACAGGCTGATAAGTCAAGGATGTGACATCCCAAATGCTCATACTCTGTACAGGGTCTTAGAGGAGAACAACACTGCCATCAAGCTTTACTTCATTGAAGACGAGGCCATCGAGAAAGCCGTCCAAGGTATGCCAGCCAATTTGCCAGTAGTTCCATCCACAATGCGGATCCACCAACTTGTTTGTGTGGCTGCAAGGCAAATTGCCTACCGTGATGTAAGCTGTATGTGCACAGTCCACAACAAGAAACTGGAATGCCAGTGTTTCAATACACAACATTTCACATTTACCCCTAAAGTTACATCAGTCGTGTCACAGAGGGAGGTTGATTGGGCAAATCCAGACATATGCGGGAAATGGTGCGTGGCCAAATATGATGACGATTTCTATCCCGGAATAATTCTAGCCACAGATGAATCCCATGTGCAGGTCAAATGCATGTGCTGTGCTGGACCAAATAGGTACTTCTGGCCACTTCTTGATGATATCCTGTGGTATCCATTTGAGGACATCTTGGAACACATTGATCCCCCTAAACCGGTGACTTCTAGGCACATGGAAATACAGAAGGAAGTGTGGGCTAGGCTCTCTCAGTAAAAATGGTGAACAAACTGTAGGCTTACCTATAGGTTATTAATGTTAAGATGTTTGTTTAATGTTCAAACATTCAAACAACACAGACATTCCTGCCATTACTCTGGATATTTCTATGAAATCAATGAAATGTTGTAACTGTTGTTAGTTTATTAATGTGTTTTAATCTGTCTAGATTTCATCTTGATTGTTTAAACTTTAAAAGCTATGTTGACAGTAGTTTAAAATGTAAAAAAATGGCAACATGTGACCTATATAGGTTATCAATGTTAAGATGTTTGCTCAATGTTCAAACAGACTCCTGCCATTATCAGATGGATATTTTTATGAAATCAATTAAATGTTGTTACTGTTATTAGTTCATTAATGTGTTTTACTCTGTCTAGCTTTCATCTAGATTCTTTAGATTTTAAAAGCTATGTTGACAGTAGGTTTAAAAATGTTTAAAATGTTAAAAAAATGGCAACATGTTAGTGATCTCAAAAGATAAAACATATGACACGTGATGCTTTTCACTCAACCCTGTTACATGATTTTCAACCCTGTTGCGGTGCATTCATCCCTGTTACGAGATTATTTTTTTACATTTTTGTATTAAATACACAAAATATAACATCAATAGTGTTTTTATTGTGTGTATTAAATCAGGGTAAATAAGGCTATTTCAATTTTGTCAGGAATTACGCAGCATTCTTGCACATTTCTTGCGAAAATGTGGAGTTAGATTAGAAATGTCTTCATCGTAAACTGGAAAGGATGGTGCTGGTCAGTTTTTCTTGATTTTCTCTTTAATTACAATATGCCATTATTTACAAGGGACATCTAAACTGTGATATTATGCCAGAAGCTGATCTCAAGCTTATTGGAAAAATGAATAGTTGAATAACAAAATGACTGTGACGGGGTTGAATTAAATTGGGACTTGTTTGAGAAAATAATACAGAATAATAACTTAATACTCTACATTGAGATGGGAAAATGTATTTTCTATCAAGTACACACATTACTTTGTCACATCAAATAAAAAAAAGCTTAAGATTTTAATGTTCATTGTTTCATCCTCCTCAATCACAAAAGGCACCGAATCTGTAGAATGACCCATATACAGTACTGTGAAGACTGTCCCTCTACTGTGGCTACAGTCTACTGATTACACACAGAATACCCTGTCCTTGAAGGTATGGGAAAAGCCAACGGACATTTACTCATACATAACCACTGTAGTTATAATTTGACCCTGGATGAGGTTAGCAGTGTGGTTAGGGATGGGGTTAGCAGTGTGGTTAGGGTTAGCAGTGTGGTTAGGGTTAGGGATGAGGTTAGCAGTGTGGTTAGGGATGAGGTTAGCAGTGTGGTTAGGGATGAGGTTAGCAGTGTGGTTAGGGATGAGGTTAGCAGTGTGGTTAAGGTTAGGGTTAGTGATGAGGTTAGCAGTGTGGTTAGGGTTAGCAGTGTGGTTAGGGTTAGCAGTGGGGTTAGGGTTAGCAGTGTGGTTAGCAGTGTGGTTAGGGTTAGCAGTGTGGTTAGGGTTAGCAGTGTGGTTAGGGTTAGGGATGAGGTTAGCAGTGTGGTTAGGGATGAGGTTAGCAGTGTGGTTAGGGATGAGGTTAGCAGTGTGGTTAGGGATGAGGTTAGCAGTGTGGTTAGGGATGAGGTTAGCAGTGTGGTTAAGGTTAGGGTTAGTGATGAGGTTAGCAGTGTGGTTAGGGTTAGCAGTGTGGTTAGCAGTGGGGTTAGGGTTAGGGATGAGGTTAGCAGTGTGGTTAGGAATAGTGATGAGGTTAGAAGTGTGGTTAGGGATGAGGTTAGCAGTGTGGTTAAGGTTAGGGTTAGTGATGAGGTTAGCAGTGTGGTTAGGGTTAGCAGTGTGGTTAGCAGTGTGGTTAGGGTTAGCAGTGTGGTTAGGGATGAGGATAGCAGTGTGGTTAGGGTTAGCAGTGTGGTTAGGGATGGGGTTAGCAGTGTGGTTAGGGTTAGCAGTGTGGTTAGCAGTATGGTTAGGGTTAGGGTTAGGGTTATGTTATACAGTACTGTGAAGACTGTCCCTCTACTGTGGCTACAGTCTACTGATTACACACAGAATACCCTGTCCTTGAAGGAATGGGAAAAGCCAACGGACATTTACTCATACATAACCACTGCAGTTATAATTTGACCCTGCTGGTTATCTATAAACGTTTGACCGTTTTGAAGAACGATCTGTCCTACATTTACATTACATTTTAGTCATTTAGCAGACGCTCTTATCCAGAGCGACTTACAGGAGCAATTAGGGTTAAGTGCCTTGCTCAAGGGCACATTTACGTCATTTAGCAGACGCTCTTATCCAGAGCGACTCACAAATTGGTGCATTCACCCTATAGCCAGTGGGATAACCACTTTACACTTTTTTTTTGGGGGGTAGAAGGATTACTTTATCCTATCCCAGGTATTCCTTAAAGAGGTGGGGTTTCAAATGTCTCCGGAAGGTGGTGAGTGACTCCGCTGTCCTGGCGTCGTGAGGGAGCTTGTTCCACCATTGGGGTGCCAGAGCAGCGAACAGTTTTGACTGGGCTGAGCGGGAACTATGCTTCCGCAGAGGAAGGGGAGCCAGCAGGCCAGAGGTGGATGAACGCAATGCCCTCGTTTGGGACTGATCAGAGCCCGAAGGTACAGAGGTGCCGTTCCCCTCACTGCTCCATAGGCAAGCACCATGGTCTTGTAACGGATGCGAGCTTCAACTGGAAGCCAGTGGAGTGTGCGGAGGAGGGGGGTGACGTGAGAGAACTTGGGAAGGTTGAACACCAGACGGGCTGCGGCGTTCTGGATGAGTTGTAGGGGTTTAATGGCACAGGCAGGGAGGCCAGCCAACAGCGAGTTGCAGTAATCCAGACGGGAGATGACAAGTGCCTGGATTAGGACCTGTGCCGCTTCCTGTGTAAGGCAGGGTCGTACTCTCCGAATGTTGTAGAGCATGAACCTGCAGGAGCGGGTCACCGCCTTGATGTTAGCGGAGAACGACAGGGTGTTGTCCAGGGTCACGCCAAGGCTCTTCGCACTCTGGGAGGAGGACACAACGGAGTTGTCAACCGTGATGGCGAGATCATGGAACGGGCAGTCCTTCCCCGGGAGGAAGAGCAGCTCCGTCTTGCCAGGGTTCAGCTTGAGGTGGTGATCCGTCATCCATACTGATATGTCTGCATCTCTGCGATTCGCCACCTGGTTATCAGAAGGGGGAAAGGAGAAGATTAGTTGTGTATCGTCAGCGTAGCAATGATAGGAGAGGCCATGTGAGGATATGACAGAGCCAAGTGACTTGGTGTATAGGGAGAAAAGGAGAGGGCCTAGAACTGAGCCCTGGGGGACACCAGTGGTGAGAGCACGTGGTGCGGAGACAGCTTTCGCCACGCCACTTGGTAGGAGAGACCGGTCAGGTAGGACGCAATCCAGGAGTGAGCCGCGCCGGAGATGCCCAGCTCGGAGAGGGTGGAGAGGGAGGATCTGATGGTTCACAGTATCAAAGGCAGCAGACAGGTCTAGAAGGACAAGAGCAGAGGAGAGATAGTTAGCTTTAGCAGTGCGGAGAGCCTCCGTGACACAGAGAAGAGCAGTCTCAGTTGAATGACCAGTCCTGAAACCTGACTGGTTTGGATCAAGAAGGTCATTCTGAGAGAGATAGCAAGAGAGTTGGCTAAAGACGGCACGCTCAATAGTTTTGGAAAGAAAAGAAAGAAGGGATACTGGTCTGTAGTTGTTGACATCAGTGGGATCGAGTGTTGGTTTTTTGAGAAGGGAGCAACTCTCGCTCTCTTGAAGACGGAAGGGACATGGCCAGCGGTCAAGGATGAGTTGATCAGCGAGGGTGAGGTAGGGGAGAAGGTCACCGGAGATGGTCTGGAGAAGAGAGGAGGGGATGGGGTCAAGCGGGCAGGTTGTTGGGCGGCCTGCAGTCACAAGTCGCAGGATTTTATCTGGAGAGAGAGGGGAGAAAGAAGTCAAAGCATAGGGTAGGGCATTGTGAGTAGGACCAGCAGTGTCATTAGACTTAACAAACGAGGATCGGATGTCGTCAACCTTCTTTTTCAAAGTGGTTGACGAAGTCATCCACAGAGAGAGAGGAGGGGGAGGGGGGAGGATTCAGGAGGGAGGAAAATGTGGCAAAGAGCTTCCTAGGGTTAGAGGCAGATGCTTGGAATTTAGAGTGGTAGAAAGTGGCCTTAGCAGCAGAAACAGATGAAGAAAATGTAGAGAGGAGGGAGTGAAAAGATGCTAGGTCGGCAGGGAGTTTAGTTTTCTTCCATTTCCGCTCCGCTGCCCGGAGCTCTGTTCTGTGAGCTCGCAATGAGTCATCAAGCCACGGAGCTGGAGGGGAGGACCGAGCCGGCCGGGAGGATAGGGGACACAGAGAGTCAAAGGATGCAGAAAGGGAGGAGAGGAGGGTTGAGGAGGCAGAATCAGGAGATTGGAGGGAGAAGGATTGAGCAGAGGGAAGAGATGATAGGATGGAAGAGGAGAGAGTAGTGGGAGAGAGAGAGGCGAAGGTTGCGGCGGCGCATTACCATCTGTGTAGGGGCAGAGTGAGTAGTGTTGGAGGAGAGCGAGAGAGAAAGGAAACAAAGTAGTGGTCGGAGACATGGAGGGGAGTTGCAGTGAGATTAGTAGAAGAGCAGCATCTAGTAAAGATGAGGTCAAGCGTATTGCCTGCCTTGTGAGTAGGGGGACGGTGAGAGGGGTGAGGTCAAAAGAGGAGAGGAGTGGAAAGAAGGAGGCAGAGAGAAATGAGTCAAATGTGGACATAGGGAGGTTGAAATCCCCCAAAACTGTGAGGGGTGAGCCATCCTCAGGAAAGGAACTTATCAAGGCGTCAAGCTCATTGATGAACTCTCCAAGGGAACCTGGAGGGCGATAGATGACAAGGATATTAAGCTTAAATGGGCTAGTGACTGTGACAGCAAATGGCCATGCACTCTTACAATCTCCACCCGACAGAAGAGGACTGGCCACCCCTGTGAGGCTCGTTCTTCTCTAGGTTTCTTCTAGGGCTGAGACGATACCAGTGTGGCGATACTCAGTATCGTGGCAAGGAAATAAAACACAAAAGCGGATTTCACTTCTTTGGGAAACAAAGATAGCAAACAAACATCATTATGTTGTCATCCAGAGTCACATGTATTTATTTTCCATGCTATAGCACACAATACTTTACATACAGCAGGTTTTTTAAAGGACCAAAGAGTTTGGTCTGCTTTGTGTTTTCATTTTTGCCATGGAAAAGTTTTCACGATACTGGTATCATCCCAGCCCTAGTTTCTCCCTAGGTTCCTGTCTTTCTAGGGAATTTTCCTAGTCACTGTGCTTTTGCCTTTGTATTGCTTGCTCTTTGGGGTTTTAGGCTGGGTATCTGTAAATCACTTTGTGACAACTGCTGATGTAAAGAAAAAACTGCTGATGCTTTATAAAATACATTTGATTGGGAGCAGATTTCCTGGTCTGGTCTGTGCATGTATATGATCTGTCTCTGGGATTGATTGAACAGGTCTGGCATGTTGACTTGGTTTTTATAAAATGAATGTACAGAAGTCAACTCTGGTTTCATATGACCTCAAAGGCGACCTTGAATTAAAGCAACGCTAGACAACAGCGATTTCCCTAATTAAAATGCAAATCAATTTATAACATTTTTGACATGCGTTTTTCTGGATTTTTTTGTTTTTATTCTGTCTCTCACTGTTCAAATAAACCTACCATTAAAATTATAGACTGATCATGTGTTTGTCAGAGGGCAAACGTACAAAATCAGCAGGGGATCTGAAGTATGTAGCACGTAAAAATCGTCTGTCCTCAGTTGCAACACTCACTACCGAGTTCCAAACTGCCTCTGGAAGTAATGTCAGCACAATAACTGTTTGTCGGGATCTTCATGAAATGGATTTCCATGACCGAGCAGCCACACACAAGCCTAAGATCACCATGCACAATGCCAAGCTGGAGTGGTGTAAACTCGTTCTCTGGAGTGATGAATCACGCTTCACCATCTGGCAGTCTGACGGACGAATCTGGGTTTGGCGGAGGCCAGGAGAACGCTACCTGCCCCAATGCATAGTGCCAACTGTAAAGTTTGGTGGAGGAGGAATAATGGTCTGGGGTTGTTTTCATGGTTCGGGCTCGGCCCCTTAGTTCCAGTGAAGGGAAATCTTAACGCTACAGCATACAATTACATTCTAGACAATAACATTCTAGACAATAACATTCTAGTTTGGGGAAGGCCCTTTCCTGTTTCAGCATGACAATGCCCCCCGTGCACAAAGCGAGGTCCATACAGAAATGGTTTGTCGAGATTGGTGTGGAAGAACTTGACTGGCCTCCACAGAGCCCTGACCTCAACCCCATCGAACACCTTTGGGATGAATTGGAACGCAGACTGCGAGCCAGGCCTAATCGCCCAACATCAGTGCCCGACCTCACTAATGCTCTTGTGGCTGAATGGAAGCAAGTCCCGGCAGCATTGTTCCAACGTCTAGTGGAAATGTTCCAACATCAACTCCATACAACTAGGGAAACTATGCAGTTCATTAGGGTACAGATGAAATAAGTTCTGATTTAACTTCACAGCTTGATGCTCCTTTCCAATAAACATAGAGGGTCTTATTCCGGTGACATGATGATCGAAGCTTGACTCGCTCTTATCCAAAATAACCTCATTTAGACTAGCCTACCCACACAGCCGGCTCGCACTGTATCTGCGAGACCAGAGCCAGACCACATTTTGCTATTTAACACAACAGTTTTTTTGTGACGACTATCGGTAGAGTTGAAATTGCAATGGAAACACACAACTTTAGATTTTTCTTCAGAACATGACAACTTCAGCGGTAAAAAGTACATTTTGTTTGCACCACGTCATCCTCAACCAGTCCGTTTGGTGGAAAAACAACACTTAGTGGGAAAATGCACATCTTTTCTTTTAATGCGGATTTCAGAATATTTGCAAGAAAATCTGTCGCCAATTGGATGGAAACTTGGATACTGCTAGATACTGCCTGGAATAGAGAACATACACAGATAAGAACATCTGTCAGGATTTAATCCGTGCTCGTCAACACCTCTGCTGTGTTGTGGAACTGATGATGTATCATGGTACATCACAACACACATAGCCCGGTGCCAAATATGTCTGACTCAAAACAAGGAGAAAAGCTTGTTTAGACCCCCCCCTCCTCTCCCCCCCACCCCCTCCTCTCCCCCCTCTCCCCCACCCCTCCTCTCCCCCCTCCTCTCCCCCCACCCCTCCTCTCCCCCACCCCCTCCTCTCCCCCGTCCTCTCCCCCCCACTCCTCTCCCCCCTCCCCCCCCACCCCCTCCTCTCTCCCCCCACCCCCTCCTCTCTCCCCCCTCCTCTCTCCCCCCCGTCCTCTCTCTCCCCCCGTCCTCTCTCCCCCCCCTCCTCTCTCTCCCTTTGTGACTCTCTCTTTCTCTCTCTATCTCTCCTGTCCTTTTTATCTTCCCCTCTTCCCCAGAGAGACCAGCAGAGGAAAAGAAGAGGAAGCTAAAACCCTTTATAGAGACATAACTATAGAGAGAGACGGTGTATTGTCAGGCCAGCCAGTCCACATGCAACCACTGACTCACATTTGCCTCTCAGGGAAAATCATCACAAGTGTGTCAATGTTCAAGCCCAAAGTGTGTGTGTGTGTGTGTGTGTGAATTCCTTCCTGATTTTAGTGTTGAATGGATTGTCAGTGTATCTATCAGTCTCATGACTGTTCGGGACCTTACTGTTGTTGACATGGTGTTCAGCACATAGGATGCTGCTCTTAACGGCTCAGCGAGCAGGGTAGTGTTCATTAGAGCACACTGTAGCAAAACGGATTGCAACTGAAAATTAACACCATAGTTTAAGCGATAGTTCAGTCTTGCGGTGTCAAATTAGCTGGTGCCTATTCATTTGAAATTGAGGCCTGCAGATGTGTCCTGATGCTGAGGGATCTACATGACGGATGACTATAAATGATTCATACAATCTCAGCTTTAGACTTAAGACAACTTTTGAATGGATTATAAACATGAACACCCTTATTTTATGGGTTATAAACATTAACACCATTATTTTGTGGGTTATATACATTAACACCCTTATTTTATGGGTTATAAACATTAACACCATTATTTTGTGGGTTATAAACATTAACACCATTATTTTGTGGGTTATAAACATTAACACCATTATTTTAAAGATGCACAGTCTTCTCTTTCTTTCTGTTCTTTAATCCTGTTCAGTGTGATTCATTTAGCTGTTTCTTCATTAACCAGCTCACTGTATCCCTTCACTTAGCTGTTTCTTCATTCCCCAGCTCACTGTATCCCTTCACTTAGCTGTTTCTTCATTCCACAGCTCACTGTGTCCCTTCACTTAGCTGTTTCTTCATTCCCCAGCTCACTGAATCCCTTCATCCAGCTAAGGAACACTACATCTACTGGATTTATAAAGGGAACAGATGAATATTGAGAAATTGTGTGGGAGTGGAGATTATGGGGAGAGAGAGAGAGGAGGGAGATTCTGTCCTGAACATTCTCTCCTCTCTTCAACCTTTCTCTGTCCTCCATCCTCTCTCTCTGTCTCAATGGGGAGGAGGGAGGGATCTTCTAGAGAGCTGAGCTTTGAGATTTCCTAACGCCCGCTCTTCCTCCTATTACTCATCTTCATCATCATCATCATCATCATCATCATTATCTTCATCATCATGTCCTCAGCCCCACAGACCTCATATAATCACTGCGTAAGGTTTGTTGTTTAACCCAGGACTTCACGTATCGTTTGTTTTGTTGTTTTGGTTCGTGTTGTGTACTGCAATAAAAGAATGTACGCATATCACGCTGCGCCTTGGTCCGCTTCATCAGTCAGCGATCGTGACAATATAGAACCCTTTTGTAGGGTTCCTTGATCAGAACTCTAGGGGTTCTTCACTGAACCAAATATAGAACCCCTAGAGTTCCTCTTCACTGAACCAAATATAGAACCCCTAGAGTTCCTCTTCACTGAACCAAATATAGAACCCCTAGAGTTCCTCTTCACTGAACCAAATATAGAACCCCTAGAGTTCCTCTTCACTGAACCAAATATAGAACCCCTAGAGTTCCTCTTCACGACCAGACCCTAGAGTTCCTCTTCACTGAACCAATATCGGTTCCTCTTCACTGAACCAAAATTGGTTCCATTTATTAATTATGGCTACTACTAATAGAATATAATAAACAATGAAATAAGCTAATTGACAAAACAATACCAGCATAGTTTAGAGATTTTATAGTCATTATATGCGAACATGGTTTGGAAATATGCACTGGTGGCCAGGGAGGCATCTCTTTTTGAATGATGACCCACATCAATCTTGGTACCAACTCTGGCTGACTTTATGGAACAGAACAGTGTGGGTTGTTGCCTAGGAACAGTGTGGGTTGTTGCCTAGGAACAGTGTGGGTCGTTGCCTAGGAACAGTGTGGGTCGTTGCCTAGGAACAGTGTGGGTCGTTGCCTAGGAACAGTGTGGGTCGTTGCCTAGGAACAGTGTGGGTCGTTGCCTAGGTTCCTGAGAAGAAAGAAAGGGGCAAAACAAAACAAGTGAATCTGCCAAGATGAAGACAAGATGAAGACAATGCTGTGCAGACATATAATTCTGCTGCTGCGCAATTAGTTGACCCAACTTTACAACGTAGCGATTGGTGCTTTGGAAACATGCTGAAGTACGGACTGACTGATGATGGTAACATGTCCACAACTTCATCAGAAAGCTGTCAAACTATCCTAAATAAGTGACAATTTACATGCTGTTTATCAGTGCAGTACCAAACATCCTTAGCTAGCTAGCTAACATTACATCCATGTGTTTATCAGTGAAGCTAGCTAGCGGCAGGTTGGCTACAACAAGCACAAACTGTCAGAAACCGTCTCGGTAGCTCATCTGCGTGCACGTCCTTACCATGGTTTTGACCTGACAACAGTTTGCCGTCGTAACCGACTTCAGTGGGCAAATCCTCACCTTTGATGGCCACTGGCATGCTGGAGAAGTGTGGTCTTCATGGATGAATCCCGGTTTCAACTGTACCGGGCAGATGGCATGGTGTGGGGGCGAGCGGTTTTCTGATGTCAAAGTTTTTAACAGAGTGCCCCGTGGTGGCGGTGGGGTTATGGTATGGGCAGGCATAAGCTACGGACAACGAACACAATTGCATTTTATCGATGACAATTTGAATGCACAGAGATACCGTGATGAGATCCTGAGGCCCATTGTCGTGCTTGATTTCCATATGTAATAATTTCTGGTGTGTGTATCTCTGACTGTGTGTGTGATCTTGCAGGAAGAGGAGATGCCGGAGGTAGAGATTGATATTGATGACCTGCTGGAAGTCAACAGTGAAGATGAGAGAGCTGTCAAATTACAGGTACACCATTTTATTTTTTTGTGTGGGTAATATTGCATAATGATTGTAGCTTCCATCAATGTAATTGTCTGCTTCATTTCCAATCCCCCGTATATATATTTTTTGGTAAAAATAGTCTGTACCAGTCAAAGGTTTGGAGACACTTACTCATTACAGGGTTTTTCTTTATTTTTAGTATTTTCTACATTGTAGAATAATAGTGAAGACATAAAAACTATGAACTAACACACATGGAATCATGTAGAAATCAAATAATTAATAAGAATATTAATTATTCTTAAGAGTAATGTATATGCAAGTTATGTGATGGTCCGACTACATTCTGTCCCCTACCAACACTTTCTAAAAACGTTTGGTACCAGAGAGAATGACATAAGAAAGAAGTCAAGACGCCTAGCTTGATTGAGCCTCCGCCATGTATATCTCACTAGGTCAGGATATTTCAGCCTCCATATATCCACTAGTTCTAATGTATCCATGACATTCATGATTTCCTTAAGAGGGTGATAGTGTGTAGTGTGATTTCCTTTACGGTCCATTGAGCTATTTTTATTAAACAGTATTATAATTCCCACCATAATAATAGTCTTGAATTGCTTGTAGGGTTGATAATTTATTATATATATTGTCAAAGAAGCGTGGATCATCATTATTTGGTCCGTAAAGCTTAATGAGCCATATCTGTTTATGGTCCAATAACATAATTAAAATAATCCATCTACCTTGAGGATCTGTTTGGACAATTTGCACATTCGGATCGAAATTACTGTTAATTAATATCATCACCCCTTTTTTTATTTCTTTGCCCATGGGAGAAGTATATGTCGCCCCCCCAGTCCTTTTGTTGAATGACTTTCCTGTAAACAATAGATATTATATTCCTTCTCTCTTAGTAGGTAAATACTGATCGTCTTTTCTTATGATCTGCTAAACCATTACAATTTAAAATACTTAATAACACTTCACAAGACCTTCATAATACTTCATAAGATCTTAATAACACTTAATAAAACATTATAATAATTTATAGTAACTTCATAGAACTGTGTGTTACACTGTGTTTAGGTGTGTGATAACTCTTCATTTCGATTTGATGTGTGGTTTAATAATGTGAAACACCGTCCTGTTCTCTCGTTGAAGTAGATGTTGAGCAGATCTCTCCTTCTGTAGGACTTGTTCAATCAACATACAGCCTGGATAGAATCAATTGATGAAGTTTTAAATCACCTGGTGCCTAGCAGTTGACGTACATTAATATCTGGTCTCTCTCTATTTAGTTCAATAAACTTTATTGATATGGAATGGTAAATCACTTACATTGTAAACAATCTACAACTCCCTCCCTCTCTCTCCCTCTCTCTCCCTCTCCCTCCCTCTCCCTCCCTCTATCTCTCTCCCTCCCTCTCTCCCTCTACCTCCCTTTCTCCCTCTACCTCTCTCCCCCCCTCTGCCCCCTCTCTCTCTCTCTCCCTCTCCCTCTCCCTCCCTCTCTCTTTGTCTCCCTCTCTCTTTCTTCCTCTTTCTCTCACTCTGTCTCTCTCTAGGAATCCTTAATAGACTGCTATAAACCCACGGAGGTGAGTAGTGACATAGTGTGTGTGTGTGTGTGTGTGTGTGTGTGTGTGTGTGTGTGTGTGTGTGTGATGGCGCTGACGTTATCCACGTATTCCTGTGGAAAACTCCCGATGGCGCATGAATGCTGAATGGCACCAAAAAAATAGAATTTGATCATAATAAGAACAACTTTTGGCACCGCTAATACCAGACACTGGGGGCCTGATGGCTAATGGCGGGGGTGGATGTAGGGCTCAGGCAACCAGACACAGCCTCTCTCTCTGCTGACCTGAATACACACATATGCTGAATGGGTAACACACACACTGAACCCACCCTCTCTAACCATACATAACATCAAAAAGCTCACGCTGTGTGAGAAAATCTCTCAGTTGACTTGGTGTGTGTGTGTGTGTGTGTTTAGGTGTTGAGTGTTTGGGTGTGACTGGGTTAAGCTGTTTTGTGATAAAAGAGAACACACACATAAATCCCACCTCTGCACAAGGCATTCTGACTGTACACTCTAAAGGAACACCATCTGTGCTTCTGTCTCTCTGCGTCTCTCTGTGTCTCTCTGTGTCTCTCTCTCTCTGTCTCTCTCTGTCTGTCTCTCTCTGTGTCTCTCTGTGTCTCTGTCTCTCTGTCTCTCTCTCTCTCTCTCTCTCTCTCTGTCTCTGTCTCTCTTTGTCTCTCTCTCTCTGTGTCTCTGTCGCTCTGTCTCTTTGTCTCTGTCTCTGTCACTCTCTGTCCCTCTTTGTCTCTCTCTGTCTCTCCCTCTCTCTCTCTCTCTCTCTCTCTCTCTCTGCAGGTCTTTGTCAGGGAGTTGTTAAGGAGGATAAGAGGAATGATGAAACTCAGTGCTCCCACCAAGAAGGGCCTATAATGGTCGTCTGCCCACCTCAACCACAACTCTACTGTGGATCGGCCATAACCCAACTGCAATTCAACCATAACAACTGCAGCTGGACGGCAAATGTACAAGTATAGACAAGTCAAAGTCAAACTGGACTCTACTGCAACGCAACCGCTCATGTCAACATGGATTAGCTACCCAGTAGCTTAGTGACCATTAGCCCTGAGTCACTTTACAACATTACTTTATGGATTACTTAACATACAATAACTTAACATGCTAATCAGAAGCAATAGCTCTACACAATACTACAGCATTGCTTAAAATTACACAGCTCACCACTGCACAGCTGAGATACATCACCACTGTCCAGCTGAGATACATCACCACTGTCCAGCTGAGATACATCACCACTGTCTAGCTGAGATACATCACCACTGTCCAGCTGAGATACATCACCACTGTCCAGCTGAGATACATCACCACTGTCCAGCTGAGATACATCACCACTGTCCAGCTAGTATAACAGTCTTTGGCTAAAATACTGCTAGCGGTACCGATATGTGGTACCGTAATGCGCGCATGACAAACTGAGCATAAATTTTCATGAATGAATGTTCGTTGGTACATCTGTTTATATGAGTGTCTGCTCTACGTTTGAGGAGTTGAAACATTGTCACGGTCGTTGATGAACCAAGGCGCAGCGTGAAATGCATACATGTTTATTAAACTGAATAAACATACAAAAACAACAAAAGGCGACGTGACGTGACGTCGGAAGGCTATACACTAACAAGCCAAAACTCACCGAACACAAACAAGATCCCACAACCCAGGCAGGAAAACTGGCTGCCTACGTATGATCCCCAATCAGAGACAACGAGCGACAGCTGCCTCTGATTGGGAACCACACCCGGCCGAACATAGAAATACAAACATAGAATGTCCCCATAGAAAACACACACACGATATTCACACCCTGACCAAACTATAATCTATAGGTATATATAATCTATAGGTCAGGGCGTGACAAACATATACAGGGTATGGTTTGAAAGGTTAACTTCTCCTCTATTACAGTAAAATAATGTCTCTGTGTTTCGGTGTCCATATGACCAATTTCTGTTGGACCAAACCTCAAATGCAAATAGTGAGTTGAAACCGTTTGTCGGAGAGGCAGAAGTTATCTCTCAACTTTGTTGCTGTGAGTGGCAGGGGGAGGGGCTTGGGAGAAAGAGGCGTAGCGAGAGGTTTCACACTCGACAAAAATCTGTCCCAAAATAAGCCCAATTCATTTCTATGCGCTTATTTTGAACCTAAGCTGCCTTCCCACCTTTGGGACAACGACTCCCATTGTTAGAGCAGAGACATGAGCATCTCATCATTATATACAGATCTCTGGTGTAAGTGGGGAGGTACACAGTACAGAAGGAGTGAAGGGGAGGAGACCAGATCTCTGGTGTAAATGGGGAGGTGCACAGTACAGAAGGAGTGAAGGAGAGGAGACCAGATCTCTGGTGTAAATGGGGAGGTGCACAGTACAGAAGGAGTGAAGGAGACGAGACCAGAATGACAACACGAGAACAAGCAGACATAAACGCTCATTAAAACCCAAAATAAAAAAAATCTTGATACAGGCATTTGGAATACCGCGCAAAAACATACATTTGATATATCGCCCAGCCCTAACGTATAGAAGCCATAACTCTACTCTATATCCATAACTCTACTCTATATCCATAACTCTACTCTATATCCATAACTCTACTCTATATCCATAACTCTACTCTATATCCATAACTCTACTCTATATCCATAACTCTACACTATATCCATAACTCTACTCTATATCCATAACTCTACTCTATATCCATAACTCTACTCTATATCCATAACTCTACACTATATCCATAACTCTACACTATATCCATAACTCTACTCTATATCCATAACTCTACTCTATATCCATAACTCTACTCTATATCCATAACTCTACTCTATATCCATAACTCTACTCTATATCCATAACTCTACTCTATATCCATAACTCTACTCTACAGCCATAACTCTACTCTATATCCATAACTCTACTCTATATCCATAACTCTACTCTATATCCATAACTCTATATCCATAACTCTATATCCATAACTCTACTCTATATCCATAACTCTACTCTATATCCATAACTCTACACTATATCCATAACTCTACTCTATATCCATAACTCTACTCTATATCCATAACTCTATATCCATAACTCTATATCCATAACTCTACTCTATATCCATAACTCTACTCTATATCCATAACTCTATATCCATAACTCTACTCTATATCCAAAGCTCTACTCTATATCCATAACTCTACTCTATATCCATAACTCTATATCCATAACTCTACTCTATATCCATAACTCTACTATATATCCATAACTCTACTCTATATCCATAACTCTACTCTATATCCATAACTCTACTCTATATCCATAACTCTACTATATATCCATAACTCTACTCTATATCCATAACTCTATATCCATAACTCTACTCTATATCCACAACTCTAATCTATATCCATAACTCTACTCTATATCCATAACTCTACACTATATCCATAACTCTATATCCATAACTCTACTCTATATCCATAACTCTACTCTATATCCATAACTCTACTCTATATCCATAACTCTACTCTATATCCATAACTCTACTCTATATCCATAACTCTACTCTATATCCATAACTCTACTCTATATCCATAACTCTACTCTATATCCATAACTCTACTCTATATCCATAACTCTACTCTATATCATAACTCTATATCCATAACTCTACTCTATATCCATAACTCTACCCTATATCCATAACTCTACTCTATATCCATAACTCTACCTATATCCATAACTCTACTCTATATCCATAACTCTACTCTATATCCATAACTCTACTCTATATCCATAACTCTATATCCATAACTCTACTCTATATCCATAACTCTACCTATATCCATAACTCTACACTATATCCATAACTCTACCTATATCCATAACTCTACTCTATATCCATAACTCTATATCCATAACTCTATATCCATAACTCTACTCTATATCCATAACTCTACTCTATATCCATAACTCTATATCCATAACTCTACTCTATATCCATAACTCTACTCTATATCCATAACTCTACTCTATATCCATAACTCTACTATCCATAACTCTACTCTATATCCATAACTCTACTCTATATCCATAACTCTACTCTATATCCATAACTCTATCTATATCCATAACTCTACTCTATATCCATAACTCTACTATATATCCATAACTCTACTCTATATCCATAACTCTATTATATCCATAACTCTACTCTATATCCACAACTCTACTCTATATCCATAACTCTACTCTATATCCATAACTCTACTCTATATCCATAACTCTATATCCATAACTCTACTCTATATCCATAACTCTACTCTATATCCATAACCCTCTACTCTATATCCATAACTCTACTCTATATCCATAACTCTACTCTATATCCATAACTCTACTCTATATCCATAACTCTACTCTATATCCATAACTCTACACTATATCCATAACTCTATATCCATAACTCTACTCTATATCCATAACTCTATATCCATAACTCTACTATATATCCATAACTCTACTCTATATCCATAACTCTACTCTATATCCATAACTCTATATCCATAACTCTACTCTATATCCATAACTCTACTCTATATCCATAACTCTACTCTATATCCATAACTCTACTCTATATCCATAACTCTACTCTATATCCATAACTCTACTCTATATCCATAGCTCTACTCTATATCCATAACTCTACTCTATATCCATAACTCTACTCTATATCCATAACTCTACTCTATATCATAATTTCTACTCTATATCCATAACTTCTATATCCATAACTCTACTCTATATCCATAACTCTACTCTATATCCATAACTCTACTCTATATCCACAACTCTACTCTATATCCATAACTCTACTCTATATCCATAACTCTACTCTATATCCATACACTCTATATCCATAACTCTACTCTATATCCATAACTCTACTCTATATCCATAACTCTACTCTATATCCATAACTCTACTCTATATCCATAACTCTACTCTATATCCATAACTCTACTCTATATCCATAACTCTACTCTATATCCATAACTCTATATCCATAACTCTACTATATCCATAACTCTACTCTATATCCATAACTCTACTCTATATCCATAACTCTATATCCATAACTCTACTCTATATCCATAACTCTACTCTATATCCATAACTCTACTCTATATCCATAATTCTACTTATATCCATACCTCTACTCTATATCCATAACTCTATATCCATAACTCTACTCTATATCCATAACTCTACTCTATATCCATAACTCTACTCTATATCCATAACTCTACTCTATATCCATAATTACTCTACTCTATATCATAACTCTACTCTATATCCATAGCTCTACTCTATATCCATAACTCTACTCTATATCCATAACTCTATATCCATAACCTCTCTATATCCATAACTCACTATATCCATAACTCTACTCTATATCCATAACTCTACTCTATATCCATAACTCTACTATATAGCCATAACTCTACTCTATATCCATAACTCTACTCTATATCCATAACTCTACACTATATCCATAACTCTACTCTATATCCATAACTCTATATCCATAACTCTACTATATATCCATAACTCTACTCTATATCCATAACTCTATATCCATAACTCTACTCTATATCCATAACTCTACTCTATATCCATAACTCTACTCTATATCCATAACTCTACTCTACAGCCATAACTCTACTCTATATCCATAACTCTACTCTATATCCATAACTCTACTCTATATCCATAACTCTATATCCATAACTCTATATCCATAACTCTACTCTATATCCATAACTCTACTCTATATCCATAACTCTACACTATATCCATAACTCTACTCTATATCCATAACTCTACTCTATATCCATAACTCTACTCTATATCCATAACTCTATATCCATAACTCTATATCCATAACTCTACTCTATATCCATAACTCTACTCTATATCCATAACTCTACTCTATATCCATAACTCTACTCTATATCCATAACTCTACTCTATATCCATAACTCTACTCTATATCCATAACTCTACTCTATATACATAACTCTACTCTATATCCATAACTCTATATCCATAACTCTACTCTATATCCATAACTCTACTATATAGCCATAACTCTACTCTATATCCATAACTCTACTCTATATCCATAACTCTACTATATAGCCATAACTCTACTCTATATCCATAACTCTACTCTATATCCATAGCTCTACACTATATCCATAACTCTACTCTATATCCATAACTCTATATCCATAACTCTACTATATATCCATAACTCTACTCTATATCCATAACTCTATATCCATAACTCTACTCTATATCCATAACTCTACTCTATATCCATAACTCTACTCTATATCCATAACTCTACTCTACAGCCATAACTCTACTCTATATCCATAACTCTACTCTATATCCATAACTCTACTCTATATCCATAACTCTATATCCATAACTCTATATCCATAACTCTACTCTATATCCATAACTCTACTCTATATCCATAACTCTACTATATCCATAACTCTACTCTATATCCATAACTCTACTCTATATCCATAACTCTACTCTATATCCATAACTCTCTATATCCATAATTACTCTATATCCATAACTCTACTCTATATCCATAACTCTACTCTATATCCATAACTCTATATCCATAACTCTACTCTATATCCATAACTCTACTCTATATCCATAACTCTACTCTATATCCATAACTCTATATCCATAACTCTACTCTATATCCATAACTCTACTCTATATCCATAACTCTACTCTATATCCATAACTCTACTCTATATCCATAACTCTACTCTATATCCATAACTCTACTATATATCCATAACTCTACTCTATATCCATACTCTATATCCATAACTCTACTCTATATCCATAACTCTACTCTATATCCATAACTCTACTCTATATCCATAACTCTACTATACCATAACTCTATATCCATAACTCTACTCTATATCCATAACTCTACTCTATATCCATAACTCTACTCTATATCCATAACTCTACTCTATATCCATAGCTCTACTCTATATCCATAACTCTACTCTAATCCATAACTCACTCTATATCCATAGCTCTACTCTATATCCATAACTCTACTCTATATCCATAACTCTACTCTATATCCATAACTCTATCTCTATATCCATAACTCTATATCCATAACTCTACTCTATATCCATAACTCTACCTCTCTATATCCATAACTCTACTCTATATCCATAACTCTCTATATCCATAACTCTACTCTATATCCATAACTCTACTCTATATCCATAACTCTACTCTATATCCATAACTCTACTATCCATAACTCTACTCTATATCCATAACTCTATATCCATAACTCTACTCTATATCCATAACTCTACTCTATATCCATAACTCTACTCTATATCCATAACTCTACTCTATATCCATAACTCTACTCTATATCCATAACTCTACTCTATATCCATAACTCTACTCTATATCCATAACTCTACTCTATATCCATAACTCTACTCTATATCCATAACTCTACTCTATATCCATAACTCTACTCTATATCCATAACTCTACTCTATATCCATAACTCTATATCCATAACTCTACTCTATATCCATAACTCTACTATATATCCATAACTCTACTCTATATCCATAACTCTACTACTATATCCATAACTCTACTATATATCTATAACTCTACTTCTATATCCATAACTCTAACTCTATATCCATAACTCTACTCTATATCCATAACTCTACTCTATATCCATAACTCTACTCTATATCCATAACTCACTCTATATCCATAACTCTACTCTATATCCATAACTCTACTCTATATCCATAACTCTATACATCCATAACTCTACTCTATATCCATAGCTCTACACTATATCCACTTTCTACTCTATATCATAACTCTATACCATAACTCTACTCTATATCCATAACTCTACTCTATATCCATAACTCTACTCTATATCCATAACTCTATATTCCATAACTCTACTATATATCATAATTCTACTCTATATCCATAACTCTATATCCTAACTCTACTCTATATCCATAACTCTACTCTATATCTATAACTCTGCACTCTATATCCATAATTCTACTCTATATCCATAACTCTACTCTATATCTAACTCTACCTCTATATCCATAATTTACTCTATATCCATAACTCTACTCTATATCCATAACTCTACTCTATATCCATAATTCTACTCTATATCCATAACTCTACTCTATATCTATAACTCTACTCTATATCTATAACTCTACTCTATATCCATAACTCTGCTCTATATCCATAACTCTATATCCATACTACTCTATATCCATAACTCTACCCCTATATCTATAACTCTACTCTCTATATCCATAACTCTCTCTATATCCATAACCTTACTCTATACCATAACTCACTCTATATCCATAACTCTGACTCTATATCCATAACTCTCCTCTATATCCATAACTCTACTCTCTATATCCATAACTCTATATCCATAACTCTACTCTATATCCATAACTTCTACTCTATCATCCATAACTTCTACTCTATATCCATAACTCTACTCTATATCCATAACTCTACTCTATATCCATAACTCTACACTATATCCATAATTTCTACTGGCAGCTATATCCATAACTCTATATCCATAACTCTACTTCCATATCATAACTCTACACTCTATATCCATAACTCTATATCCATAACTCTACTCTATATCCATAACTCTACTCTATATCCATAACTCTACTCTATATCCATAACTCTACTCTATATCCATAACTCTACACCATAATCACTCCATATCCTAATCAAACACCTTAATTAGCTATAATACAACACATGATATCCAGATCAACTCCTCTCTCCTGTAACCCAGCAGCCATGAATAACTACAGACTTTGAATAATCCCCAGCTTTTAAAACTCTGCTTTTATTAGATATTAATCTGGCAGAGCTGAGAAAATTTCTACCCTTCATATATATATATATTTACAATATGTTTATTTGCCATTGTGATTAATATACAGGATGCATGCTATGAGTTAACCTGTTCTAACTCCCAGCCAGGGAACTTTCAGGTCTTCAGTCTGAAAAGCTCTATCCTGGAAGCCTGGAAACCAGAAACACCACCACACGATACATTCACATTTGACATTTTAGTCATTTGGCAGGCGCTCTTATCAGAGCGACTTACAGTTCTAGTGAGTGCATACATTATTTTGTTTTCATACTGGCCCCCTATCACGTGGCATTGCAAACACCATACTCTACCAACTGAGCTACATCCCTGATCTTCCTCCCCTACTGGGCCAGCGCTGGGCCAATTGTGCGCCCGGCCCGTGGGTCTCCTGTTGGACTTACAGTAGTGAGTCATTTGGCAGACCTCTTATCCAAATCTTACAGTAGTGAGTCATTTAGCAGACACTCTTATCCAGAGATCTTACAGTAGTGAGTCATTTACTTGAACACTCTTATCCCCAGAGACTTACAGTAGTGAGTCATTTAGCAGACACTCTTATCTAGAGAGACTTGCAGTAGTGAGTCATTTTACTTGAACACTCTGTATCAGAAACTTACAGTAGTGAGTCATTTACTTCAGACACTCTTATCCAGAATCTTACAGTAGTGAGTCATTTAGCAGACCCTCTTATCCAGAGATCTTACAGTAGTGAGTCATTTAGCAGACACTCTTATCCAGAGATCTTACAGTAGTGATCATTTAGCAGACCCTCTTATCCAAGATACTTACAGTAGTGAGTCATTTAGTAGACCTTATTATCCAATCTTACAGTAGTAGGTCATTTAGCAGGCAGCTCTTATCCAGTTAGACTTTCAGTATTGAGTCATTTAGCAAGGTAGCTCTTATCCAAATCTTACAGTAGTGAGTCATTTGGCAAACTTCATCTTATCCAGAGACTTACAGTAGTGAGTCATTTAGCAACCTCTTATCCAAATCTTACGTAGTGATCATTTGTGAACACTCTTATCCAGAGGGCTTACGATAGTGGATCATTACCCTTTCTTATTCCAGTTAGACTTACGATGGTGATCATTTAAACAGCTCTTATCCGGATTAACTTACAGTAGTAGGTCATTTTATATACGCTCTTATCAGTTAACTTACGTAGTGAGTCATTCTCAACATTAGTAGTCATTTACCTTACTCTTATCCAGAGAGACTTACAGTAATGAGTCATTGTGAACCCTCTTATCTAGAGACACAGTGATGAGTCATTTACCCTCTTATCCAGAGAGACTTACAGTAGTGAGTCTTTAACACTCTTATCCAGAACTTACGTAGTTAGTGGTTGGCAACACTCTTGTCCAGAGGGCTTACAGTGATGAGTCATTTAGCAGATGCTCTTATCAGAACTTTTACATTAGTGAGTCATTTATGAAACACTCTTATCAGAGATACTTACAGTAGTGAGTCATTTAGCAGACACTCTTATCCAGAGATCTTACAGTAGTGAGTCATTTAGCAGACGCTCTTATCCAGTTTAGACTTTCAGTAGTTAGTCATTTAGCAGGCGGCTCTTATCCAGAGAGACTTACAGTAGTGAGTCATTTAGCAGGCAGCTCTTATCCAGAGAGACTTGCAGTAGTGAGTCATTGTGAACTCTTATCCAGCTTACAGTAGTGAGTCATTTTAGCAACACTCTATCCACTTACAGTAGTGAGTCATTTGTAGGCAGCTCTTATTCAGTTAGACTTACGGTGGTGAGTCATTTGTGAGCAGCTCTTATCCCAGTTAACTTTACAGTAGTGAGTCATTTAGCAGACCGCTCTTATCCAAACTTACAGTAGTGAGTCATTTTAGCAGACACTCTTATCCAGAGACTTACAGTAGTGAGTCATTTAGCAGACACTCTTATCCAGAACTTACAGTAGTGATTCATTTACTTGAACCTCTTATCGAGGGACTCACATAGTGAGTCATTTAGCGAACACTCTTATCCAGAGACTTACAGTAGTGAGTCATTTGGCAGATAACTCATATTCAGTTAGACTTACAGTGAGTGAGTCATTTGTAGACAACTCTTATCCAGTTAGACTTACAGTAGTGAGTCATTTGTAGAGCAGCTTCTTATCCAGAGAGACTTACAGTAGTGAGTGTTGTGACACACTCTTATCCAGAGACTTACAGTAGTGAGTCATTTGTAGGCAGCTCTTATCCAGTTAGACTTACAGTGGTAGGGTCATTTTGACAACTCTTATCCAGAGAGACTTACAGTAGTGAGTCTTGACATACTTATCCAACTTTACAGTAGTGAGTCATTTAGCCAGGCAGCTCTTATCCAGAAACACGTAGTGAGTCATTTTGCTTGAACTGCTCTTATTCAGTTAGACTTCACAGTGGTGAGTCATTGTGAACGCTCTTATCCCAGTTACCGGTAGTGAGTCATTTGTAAACGCTCTTATCCAGAGATCTTACAGTAGTGAGTCATTCCCAGCAGACACTCTTATCAAA